>NC_090398.1:52961553-53250991 GCF_036365525.1 Heterodontus francisci | reverse complement strand
GATTCAGGGTGTGGGGAAGGGGTTTCAGTGTGTGGGGACCGGGTTTCAGTGTGTGGGGAAGGGTTTAACTGTGTCCGGAAGGAGTTTCAGTGTGTCGGGAAGGGTTTCAGTGTGTGGGGAAGTGGTTTCAGTGCGTGGGGAAGGTGTTTCAGTTTGTGAGAAAGTGTTTCAGTGTTTGTGGAAGGGGTCTCAGTGCGTGGTTAAGGGGTTTCAGTGTGTGGGGGTGGGGTTTCAGTGAGTGGGGATGGGTTTCAGTGTGTGCGGAAGGGGTTTCAGTGTGTGGGGAAGGGGTATCAGTGTGTGGGGATGGGGGTTCAGTGTGTGGGGAAGGTGTTTCAGTGTGTGGGGAAGGGGTTTCAGTGTGTGGGGAAGGGTTTCAGTGTGTGGGGAAGGGACTTCAGTGTGTGGGGAAGGTGTTTCAGTGTGTGGGGAAGGTGTCTCAGTGTGTGGGGAAGGTGTTTCAGTGTGTGGGGATGTGTTTCAATCTGTGGGGATGTGTTTCAGTGTGTGGGGAGGAATTCAGTGCGTGGGGAAGGGGTTTCAGTATGTGGGGATTTGTTTCAGTGTGTGGGGAAGGTGTTTCAGTGTGTGGGGGAGGGGTTTCAGTGTGTGGGGAAGGGGTTTCAGTGTGTGTAGAAGGTGTTACAGTTTGTGGGGAAGAGTTTCAGTGTGGGGGAAAGGGGTTTCAGTGAGTGGGGAAGGGGTTTCAGTATGTGGGGATTTGTTTCAATGTGTGAGGAAGGGGTTTCAGTGTGCCGGGACGGGGTTTCAGTGTTTGGGGAAGGGTTTTCAGTGTGTGCAGAAGGGGTTTCAGTGTGTGTGGAAGGGGATTAAGTGTGTGCGGACGGGGTTTCAGTGTGTGGGGAAGGGGTTTCAGTGTGTGGGGAAGGGGTTTCCGTGTGTGGGGATGTGTTTCAGTGTGTGGGGAAGGGTTTCACTGCGTGGGGAAGGGGTTTCAGTGTGTTGGGAAGGTGTTTCAGTGTGTGCGGAAGGGGTTTCAGTGTGTGCGGAAGGGGTTTCAGTGTGTGGGGAAGTGGTTTCAGTGTGTGGGGAAGGTATTTCATTGTGTGTGGAAGCGTCTTCAGTGTGTGGGAAAGGTGTTTCAGTGTGTGGGGAAGGGGTTTCATTGTGTGCAGAAGGGGATTCAGGGTGTGGGGAAGGTGTTTCAGTGTGTGGGGAAGGGGTTTCAGTATGTGGGGAAGGGGTTTCAGTGTGTGGGGAAGGGTTTCAGTTGGTAGGGAAGGGTTTCAGTGTGTGGGGAAGGGGTTTCAGTGTGTGGGGAAGGGGTTTCCGTATGTGGGGAAGGGTTTCAGTGTGTGGGGAAGGAGTTTTAGTTTGTGAGGAATGGGTTTCAGTGTGTGGGGAAGTGTTTCAGTCTGTGGGGAATGGTTTCAGTGTGTGGGGAATGGGTTTCAGTATGTGGGGAAGGTGTTTCAGTGTGTGGGGAAGGGTTTCAGTGTGTGGGGCAGGTGTTTCAGTGTGTGGGGATTGGTTACAGTGTGTGGTGTTGTGTTTCAGTGTGTGGGGAAGGTGTTTCAGTGTGTGGGGAAGGCGTTTCAGTGTGTGGGGAAGTGTTTCAGTGTGTGGGGAACGGGTTTCAGTCTGTGGGGAAGGTGTTTCAGTGTGTGCGGAAGGGGCATCAGTGTCTGGGGAAGGGGTTTCAGTGTGTGGGGACGTGTTTCAGTGTGTGGGGAAGGGGTTTCAGTGTGTAGGGAACGTTTTCACTGTGAGCGGAAGAGGTTTCACCGCGTGGGGAAGGTGTTTCAGTGTGTGGGGAAGGTGTTTCAGTGTGTGGGGAAGGGGTTTCAGTGTGTGGGGATGCGTTTCAGTGTGTGGAGAAGGTGTTTCAGTGTGTGGGGAAGTGTTTCACTGTGTGCGGAAGGGGTTTCAGTGTGTGGGCAAGGGATTTCAGTGTGTGGGGAAGGTGTTTCAGTCTGGGCGGAAGGGGTTTCAGTGTGTGGGGAAGGGGTTTCAGTGTGTGCGGAAGGTGTTTCAGTGTGTGTGGAAGGGGTTACAGTGTGTACGGAAGGCGTTTCAGTGTGTGGTGAATGGGTTTCAGTGTTTGGGGAATGGTTTCAGTGTGTGTCGAAGGAGTTCCAGTGTGTGGGGAAGGTGTTTCAGTGTGTGGGCTTTTGTTGCAGTGTGTCGGGATGGGGTTTCAGTGTGTGGGAAAGGTGTTTTAGTGTGTGGGGAAGGGGTTTCAGTGTGTTGGGAACGGGTTCCAGTGTGTGGGGAAGGTGTTTCAGTGTGTGGGGAACTGTTTCAGTGTGTGGGGAAGGTGTTTCAGTGTGTGGGGAAGGGTTACAGGGTGTGGGGAAGGTGTTTCAGTGTGTGCGGAAGGGGTTTCAGTGTGTGAAGAAGGTGTTTCGGAGTGTCGCGAAGGTGTTGCAGTGTGTGGGGATGTGTTTCACTGTGTGGGGAAGGTGTTTCAGTGTGTGGGGAAGGGTTTCAGTGTGTGGGGAAGGGGTTTCAGTGTGTGGGGAAGGGGTTTCAGTGTGTGGGGAAGGGTTTCAGTGTGTGGGGAAGGGGTTTCAGTGTGTGGGGAAGGTGTTTCAGTGTGTGGGGAAGGGGTTTCAGTGTGTGGGGAAGGGGTTTCAGTGTGTGGGGATGTGTTTCAGTGTGTGGGGAAGGGGTTTCAGTGTGTGGGGAAGGGTTTCAGTGTGTGTGGAAGGTGTTTCAGTGTGTGGGGAAGGGGTTTCAGTGTGTGGGGATGTGTTTCAGTGTGTGGGGAAGTGGTTTCAGTGTGTGGGGATGTGTTTCAGTGTGTGGGGTATGTGTTTCAGTGTGTGGGGAAAGGTTTCACTGCGTGCCGAAGGTGTTTCAGTGTGTGGGGAAGGGGTTTCAGTGTGCGGGGAAGGTGTTTCAGTATGTGCGGAAGGGGTTTCATTGTGTGGGGAAGGGGTTTCAGTGTGTGGGGAAGGTGTTTCAGAGTTTGCGGAAGGGGTTTCAGTGCGTGCGGAAGGCGTTTCAGTGTGTGGGGTAGGGGTTTCAGTGTGTGGGGAAGGGATTTCTGTGTGTGGGGAATGTGTTTCAGTGTGTTTGGTAGGGTTTCAGTGTTTGGGGAAGGTGTTTCACTTTGTGGGGAAGGGTTCCAGTGTGTGCGGAAGGGGTTTCAGTGTGTGGGGAAGTTGTTTCAGTGTGTGCGGAAGGGGTTTCAGTGTGTGGGGAAGAGGTTTCAGTGTGTGGGGAAGGGGTTTCTGTGTGTGGGGAATGTGTATCAGTGTGTTTGGTAGGGTTTCAGTGTGTGGGGAATGTGTTTCAGTGTGTGGTGAATGTGTTTCAATATTTGGGGAAGGGTTTCAGTGTGTGGGGAAGGGGTTTCATTGTGTGGGGAAGGGGTTTCATTGTGTGGGGATGTGTTGCAGAGTGTGAGGATGGGGTTTCAGTGTGTGGGGAAGGTGTTTCAGTGTGTGGGGAAGTGTTTCAGTGTGTGGGGAAGGTGTTTCATTGGGTGGGAAAGGGTTTCAGTGTGCGGGGAAGGTGATTCAGTATGTGCGGAAGGGGTTTCATTGTGTGGGGAAGGGGTTTCAGTGTGTGCGGAAGGTGTTTCAGTGTTTGAGGAAGGTGTTTCAGTGTGTGCGGAAGGCGTTTCAGTGTGTGGGGAAGGGGTTTCAGTGTGTGGGGAAGGTGTTTCATTGGGTGGGAAAGGGTTTCAGTGTGCGGGGAAGGTGTTTCAGTATGTGCGGAAGGGGTTTCATTGTGTGGGGAAGGGGTTTCAGTGTATGCGGAAGGTGTTTCAATGTTTGCGGAAGGGGTTTCAGTTTGTGCGGAAGGCGTTTCATTGTGTGGGGAAGTGATTTCAGTGTGTGGGGAAGGGGTTTCTGTGTGTGGGGAATGTGTTTCAGTGTGTTTGGTAGGGTTTCAGTGTGTGGGCAATGTGTTTCAGTGTGTGGTGAGTGTGCTTCAATGTTTGGGGAAGGGTTTCAGTGTGTGGGGAAGGTGTTTCATTGTGTGGGGATGTGTTGCATTGTGTGGGGATGGGGTTTCAGTGTGTGGGGAAGTTGTTTCAGTGTGTGGGGAAGGGGTGTCAGTGTGTGGGGAAGGGGTTCCAGTGTGTGGGGAAGGTGTTTCAGTGTGTGTGGAAGTGTTTCAGTGTGTGGGGAAGGTGTTTCAGTGGGTGGGGAAGGGTTTCAGTGTGTGGGGAAGTTGTTTCAGTGTGTGCGGAATGGGTTTCAGTGTGTGGGGTAGCTGTTTCAGTGTGTGGGGAAGGTGTTACAGTGTGTGGGGAACGGTTTCAGTGTGTGGGGAAGGGTTTCAGTGTGTGTGGAAGGTGATTCAGTGTATGCGGAAGGGGTTTCCCTGTGTGGGGAAGCTGTTTCAGTATGTGGGGAAGGTGTTTCAGTGTGTGGGGAAGGGGTATCAGTGTGGTGGGTAGCTGTTTCATTGTGTGGGGAAGGGGTTTCTGTGTTTGGGGAAGGTGTTTCAGTTTGTGGGGAAGGGTTCCAGTGTGTGTGGAAGGGGTTTCAGTGTGTGGGAAAGGTGTTTCTGTGTTTCGGGATGGTTTTTCAGTGTGTGGTGAAGGTGTTTCAGTGTGTGGGGAAGGTGTTTTAGTGTGTGGGGAAGGCGTTTCAGTGTGTGGGGAAGGCCTTTCAGTGTGTGGGGAATGGTTTCAGGGTGTGGGGAAGGAGTTTCAGTGTGTGGCGAAGGTGTTTCAGTGTGCGGGGATGTGTTTCAATGTGTGGGGAAGGTGTTTCAGTGTGTGGGGAAGCGTTTCAGTGTGGGGGGTCGGGTTTCAGTGTGTGGGGAAGGTGTTTCAGTCTGTGGGAAAGGGGTTTCAGTGTGTGGTGAAGGGTTTTAGTGTTTGGGGAAGGGGTCTCAGTGTGTGGGGAAGGGTTTCACTGTGTGCGGAAGGGGTTTCAGTGTGTGGGGAAGGTGTTTCAGCGTGTGCGGAAGGGGTTTCAGTGTGTGGGGAAGGGGTTTCTTTGTGTGAGGATGTGTTTCAGTGTGTGGGGAAGGGGTTTCAGTGTGTGGGGAAGGGTTTCAGTGTGTGGGGAAGGGGTTTCAGTGTGTGGGGAAGGTGTTTCAGTGTGTGGGGAAGGGGTTTCAGTGTGTGGGGAAGTGTTTTCAGTGTGTGGGGAAGGGTTTCAGTGTGTGGGGAAGGGGTTTCAGTGTGTGGGGAAGGGTTTCACTGTGTGGGGAAGGGGTTTCAGTGTGTGGGGAAGGTGTTTCAGTGTGTGCGGAAGGGGTTTCAGTGTGTGGGGAAGGGGTTTCTTTGTGTGGGGATGTGTTTCAGTGATTGGTGAAGGGGTTTCATTTTGTGGGGAGGGGTTTCATTTTGTGGGGTAAGGTTTCACTGTTTGCAGAAGGGCTTTCAGTGTGTGGGGAAGGGGTTTCAGTGTGTGGGGAAGGTGTTTCAGTGTGTGCGGAAGGGGTTTCAGTTTGTGGGGAAGTGGTTTAGGAGTGTGGGGAAGGGGTTTCAGTGTGTTGGCAAGGTGTTTCATTGTGTGGGGAAGGTGTTTCATTGTTTGCGGAAGAGGATTCAGGGTGTGGGGAAGGGGTTTCAGTGTGTGGGGACCGGGTTTCAGTGTGTGGGGAAGGGTTTAACTGTGTGTGGAAGGAGTTTCAGTGTGTCGGGAAGGGTTTCAGTGTGTGGGGAAGTGGTTTCAGTGCGTGGGGAAGGTGTTTCAGTTTGTGGGAAAGTGTTTCAGTGTTTGTGGAAGGGGTCTCAGTGCGTGGTTAAGGGGTTTCAGTGTGTGGGGGTGGGGTTTCAGTGAGTGGGGATGGGTTTCAGTGTGTGCGGAAGGGGTTTCAGTGTGTGGGGAAGGGGTATCAGTGTGTGGGGATGGGGGTTCAGTGTGTTGGGAAGGTGTTTCAGTGTGTGGGGAAGCTGTTTCAGTGTGTGGGGAAGGGGTTTCAGTGTGTGGGGAAGGTGTTTCAGTGTGTGGGGATGTGTTTCAATCTGTGGGGATGTGTTTCAGTGTGTGGGGAGGGGTTTCAGTGCGTGGGGAAGGGGTTTCAGTATGTGGGGATTTGTTTCAGTGTGTGAGGAAGGGGTTTCAGTGTGTGAGGATGGGGATTCAGTGTGTGGGGAAGGGGTTTATGTGTGTGGGGAAGGTGTTTCAGTGTGTGGGGAGGGGTTTCAGTGTGTGGGGAAGGGGTTTCAGTGTGTGGAGAAGGTGTTACAGTGTGTGGGGAAGAGTTTCAGTGTGGGGGAAAGGGGTTTCAGTGTGTGGGGAAGGGGTTTCAGTATGTGGGGATTTGTTTCAGTGTGTGAGGAAGGGGTTTCAGTGTGTCGGGACGGGGTTTCAGTGTTTGGGGAAGGGGTTTCAGTGTGTGCAGAAGGGGTTTCAGTTTGTGGGGAAGGGGTTTCAGTGTGTGTGGAAGGGGTTTCAGTGCGTGGGGATGATGTTTCAGTGTGTGTGGAAGGGGTTTCAGTGTGTGCGGACGGGGTTTCAGTGTGTGGGGAAGGGGTTTCAGTGTGTGGGGAAGGGGTTTCAGTGTGTGGGGATGTATTTCAGTGTGTGGGGAAGGGTTTCACTGCGTGGGGAAGGGGTTTCAGTGTGTTGGGAAGGTGTTTCAGTGTGTGCAGAAGGGGTTTCAGTGTGTGCGGAAGGGGTTTCAGTGTGTGGGGAAGCGGTTTCAGTGTGTGGGGAAGGTGTTTCATTGTGTGCGGAAGCGTTTTCAGTGTGTGGGGAAGGTGTTTCAGTGTGTGGGGAAGGTGTTTCATTGTGTGCAGAAGGGGATTCATGGTGTGGGGAAGATGTTTCATTGTGTGGGGAAGGGGTTTCAGTATGTGGGGAAAGGGTTTCAGTGTGTGGGGAAGGGTTTCAGTTGGTGGGGAAGGGTTTCAGTGTGTGGGGAGGGGGTTTCAGTGTGTGGGGAAGGGGTTTTAGTTTTTGGGGAATGGGTTTCAGTGTGTGGGGATGTGTTTCCGTATGTGGGGAAGGGTTTCAATGTGTGGGGAAGGAGTTTTAGTTTTTGGGGAATGGGTTTCAGTGTGTGGGGAAGTGTTTCAGTCTGTGGGGAATGGTTTCAGTGTGTGGGGAATGGGTTTCAGTATGTGGGGAAGGTGTTTCAGTGTGTGGGGAAGGGTTTCAGTGTGTGGGGCAGGTGTTTCAGTGTGTGGGGATTGGTTACAGTGTGTGGGGATGGGTTTCAGTGTGTGGGGATGGGTTTCAGTGTGTGCGGAAGGGGTTTCAGTGTGTGGGGAAGGTGTTTCAGTGTGTGCTGAAGGTGTTTCAGTGTGTGGGGAAGGTGTTTCAGTGTGTGCAGAAGGGGTTTCATTGAGTGCGGAAGGGGTTGCAGTGTGTGGGGAAGGGGTTTCAGTGTGTGGGAAAGGTGTTCCATTGCGTGTGGAAGGGGTTTCAGTTTGTGCGGAAGGGGTTTCAGTGCCTGGGGAAGGGGTTTCAGTGTGTGGGGAACGTGTTTCAGTGTGTGCGGAAGGGGTTTCAGTGTGTGGGGAATGGGTTTCTTTGTGTGGGGATGTGTTTCAGTGTGTGGGGAAGGGGTTTCAGTGTGTGGGGAAGGGGTTTCCGTATGTGGGGAAGGGTTTCAATGTGTGGGGAAGGAGTTTTATTTTTTGGGGAATCGGTTTCAGTGTGTGGGGAAGTGTTTCAGTATGTGGGGAATGGTTTCAGTGTGTGGGGAATGGGTTTCAGTATGTGGGGAAGGTGTTTCAGTGTGTGGGGAAGGGTTTCAGTGTGTGGGGCAGGTGTTTCAGTGTGTGGGGATTGGTTACAGTGTGTGGGGATGGGTTTCAGTGTGTGGGGATGGGTTTCAGTGTGTGCGGAAGGGGTTTCAGCGTGTGGGGAAGGTGTTTCTGTGTGTGCTGAAGGTGTTTCAGTGTGTGGGGAAGGTGTTTCAGTGTGTGCAGAAGGGGTTTCAGTGAGTGCGGAAGGGGTTGCAGTGTGTGGGGAAGGGGTTTCAGTGTGTGGGAAAGGTGTTCCATTGTGTGCGGAAGGGGTTTCAGTTTGTGCGGAAGGGGTTTCAGTGCCTGGGGAAGGGGTTTCAGTTTCTGGGGAACGTGTTTCAGTGTGTGCGGAAGGGGTTTCAGTGTGTGGGGAAGGGGTTTCTTTGTGTGGGGATGTGTTTCAGTGTGTGGGGAAGGGGTTTCATTTTGTGGGGAAGGGTTTCACTGTTTGCAGAAGGGGTTTCAGTGTGTGGGGAAGGGGTTTCAGTGTGTGGGGAAGTTGCTTCAGTTTGTGGGGAAGGTGTTTCAGTGTGTGCAGAAGAGGTTTCAGTTTGTGGGGAATTGGTTTCAGAGTGTGGGGAAGGGGTTGCATTGTGTTGGGAAGTTGTTTCATTGTGTGGGGAAGGTGTTTCATTGTTTGCGGAAGAGTATTCATGTTGTGGGGAAGGGGTTTCAGTGCGTGGGGAAGGGTTTAACTTTGTGCGGAAGGGGTTTCAGTGTGTGGGGAAGGTGTTTCAGTGTGTGGGGAAGGGGTATCAGTGTGTGGGAAGAGTTTCAGTGTGTGAGGAAGTGTTTCAGTGTGTGGGGAAGGGGTTTCAGTGCGTGGGGAAGGGGTTTCAGTGTGTGGGGAATGGTTTCAGTGTGTGGGGAAGGGGTTTCAGTGTTTGAGGAAGGGGTTTCTGTTTGTGGGGAATGGGTTTCAGTGTGTGGGGAAGTGTTTCAGTGTGTGGGAAAGGGTTACAGTGTGTGAGGACGGGGTTTCAGTGTGTGGGGAAGGTGTTTCAGTGTGTGGGGAAGGTGTTTCAGTGTGTGGATTCGGTGTTTCAGTGTGTGGGGAAGGGGTTTCAGTGTGTGGGGAAGGTGTTTCATTGTGTGTGGGGATTTGTTTCTGTGTGTGGGGAAGGGCTTCATTGTGTGGGGAATGTGTTTCAGTGTGTTGGGATGGGTTTCAGTGTGTGGGGATGGGTTTCAGTGTATGGGGATGGGTTTCAGTGTGTGCGGAATGGGTTTCAGTATGTGGGGAAGGTGTTTCAGTGTGTGGGGATGTGTTTCAGTGAGTGGGGAAGGTGCTTCAGTGTGTGCGGAAGGGGTTTCAGTGTGTGGGGAAGGGGTTGCTGTGTGTGGGGAAGTCGTTTCAGTGTGTGCGGAAGGGGTTTCAGTGTGTGGGGATGGGGTTTCAGTGTGTGCGGAAGGGGTTTCAGTGTGTGGGGAAGGGGTTTCAGTGTTTGGTGAAGGCTTTTCAGTGTGTGGGGACGGTGTTTCAGTGTGTGCGGAAGGGGTTTCAGTTTGTGCAGAATGTGTTTCAGTGTGTGGGGAAGTGGCTTCAGTGTGTGGGGAAGGTGTTTCATTGTGAGCGGAAGGGGTTTCAGTGTGTGGGGAAGGGGTTTCAGTATGTGGGGAGGGTGTTTCATTGTGTGGGGAAGGGCTTTCATTGTGTGCGGTAGGGGATTCAGTGTATGGGGAAGGGGTTTCAGTGTGTGGGAAAGGGGTTTCAGAGTGTGGGGACAGGTTTAACTGTGTGCAGAAGGGGTTTCAGTGTGTGGGGAAGCTGTTTCAGTGTGTGGAGAAGGGGTGTCAGTGTGTGGGGAAGAGGTTTCTGTGTGTGCGGAAGGGTTCAGTGTGTGGGGAAGGGGTTTCAGTGTGTGGGGAACGGTTTCAGTGTCTGCGGATGGGGTTTCAGTGTGTGGGGAAGGGGTTTCAGTGTGTGGGGAAGTGTTTCAGTGTGTGGGGAAGGGCTACAGTGTGTGGGGAAGGGGTTTCAGTCTGTGGGGAAGGGGTTTCAGTGTGTGGGGAATGGTTTCACTGCGTGTGGAAGGGGTTTCAGTGTGTTGGGAAGGTGTTTCTGTGCGTGGGGAAGTAGTTTCAGTGTGTGGGGAAGGTGTTTCATTGTGGGCGGAAGCGTTTTCAGTGTGTGGGGATGGTGTTTCAGTGTGTGGGGAAGGTGTTTCATTGTGTGCGGAAGGGGATTCAGGGTGTGGGGAAGTGGTTTCAGTGTGTGGGGATGTGGTTTCAGTGTGTGGGGAAGGGTTTAACTGTGTGCGGAAGGGATTCAGTGTGTGGGGAAGGTGTTTCAGTGTTTGGGGAAGGGGTTTCAGTATGTGGGAAGGGGCTTCAGTGTGTGGGGAAGGGTGTCAGTTGGTGGGGAAGTGTTTCAGAGTGTGGGGAAGGGGTTTCAGTGTGTGGGGAAGGGGTTTCCGTATGTGGGGAAGCGTTTCAGTGAGTGGGGAAGGAGTTTTAGTTTGTGGGGAATGGGTTTCAGTGTGTGGGGAAGTGTTTCAGTGTGTGGGGAATGGTTTCAGTCTGTGGGGAAGGGCTTTCAGTCTGTGGAGCAGGTGTTTCAGTGTGTGGGGATGGGTTACAGTGTGTGGGGATGGGTTTCAGTGTGTGGGGATGGGTTTCAGTGTGTACGGAAGGGGTTTCAGTGTGTGGGGAAGGTGTTTCAGTGTGCGGTGAAGGTGTTTCAGTGTGTGGGGAAGGTGTTTCAGTGTGTGCAGAAGGGGTTTCACTGAGTGGGGAAGGGGTTGCAGTGTGTGGGGAAGGGGTTTCAGTGTGTGGGAATGTTGTTTCATTGTGTGCAGAAGGGGTTTCAGTTTGAGTGGAAGGGGTTTCAGTGTCTGGGGAAGGGGTTTCAGTGTGTGGGGAACGTGTTTCAGTTTGTGCGGAAGGGTTTTCAGTGCCTGGGGAAGGGGTTTCAGTGTGTGGGGAACGTGTTTCAGTGTGTGCGGAAGGGGTTTCAGTGTGTGGGGAAGGGGTTTCTTTGTGTGGGGATGTGTTTCAGTGTGTGGGGAAGGGGTTTCATTTTGTGGGGAAGGGTTTCACTGTTTGCAGAAGGGGTTTCAGTGTGTGGGGAAGGGGTTTCAGTGTGTGGGGAAGTTGCTTCAGTTTGTGGGGAAGGTGTTTCAGTGTGTGCAGAAGAGGTTTCAGTTTGTGGGGAAGTGGTTTCAGAGTTTGGGGAAGGGGTTGCATTGTGTTGGGAAGTTGTTTCATTGTGTGGGGAAGGTGTTTCATTGTTTGCGGAAGAGGATTCATGTTGTGGGGAAGGGGTTTCAGTGCGTGGGGAAGGGTTTAACTTTGTGCGGAAGGGGTTTCAGTGTGTGGGGAAGGTGTTTCAGTGTGTGGGGAAGGGGTATCAGTGTGTGGGGAAGAGTTTCAGTGTGTGGGGAAGGGTTTCAGTGTGTGGGGAAGGGGTTTCAGTGCGTGGGGAAGGGGTTTCAGTGTGTGGGGAATGGTTTCAGTGTGTGGGGAAGGGGTTTCAGTGTTTGAGGAAGGGGTTTCAGTTTGTGGGGAATGGGTTTCAGTGTGTGGGGAAGTGTTTCAGTGTGTGGGAAAGGGTTACAGTGTGTGAGGACGGGGTTTCAGTTTGTGGGGAAGGGGTTTCAGTGTGTGGGGAAGTTGTTTCAGTGTGTGGGGAAGGGGATTCAGTGTGTGGGGAAGGGATTTCAGTGTGTGGGGAAGGTGTTTCAGTGTGTGTGGAAGGTGTTTCAGTGTGTGGATTCGGTGTTTCAGTGTGTGGGGAAGGGGTTTCAGTGTGTGGGGAAGGTGTTTCATTGTGTGTGGGGATTTGTTTCTGTGTGTGGGGAAGGGCTTCATTGTGTGGGGAATGTGTTTCAGTGTGTTGGGATGGGTTTCAGTGTGTGGGGATGGGTTTCAGTGTATGGGGATGGGTTTCAGTGTGAGCGGAAGGGGTTTCAGTGTGTGGGGAAGGTGTTTCAGTGTGTGGGGATGTGTTTCAGTGAGTGGGGAAGGTGCTTCAGTGTGTGCGGAAGGGGTTTCAGTGTGTGGGGAAGGGGTTGCTGTGTGTGGGGAAGTCGTTTGAGTGTGTGCGGAAGGGGTTTCATTGTGTGGGGATGGGGTTTCAGTGTGTGCGGAAGGGGTTTCAGTGTGTGGGGAAGGGGTTTCAGTGTTTGGTGAAGGCTTTTCAGTGTGTGGGGAAGGTGTTTCAGTGTGTGCGGAAGGGGTTTCAGTCTGTGGGGAAGTGGTTTCAGTGTGTGGGGTAGGGTTTAACTGTGTGCAGAAGGGGATTCAGTGTGTGGGGAAGGTGTTTCAGTGTTTGGGGAAGGGGTTTCAGTATGTGGGGAAGGGGCTTCAGTGTGTGGGGAAGGGTGTCAGTTGGTGGGGAAGGGTTTCAGAGTGTGGGGAAGGGGTTTCAGTGTGTGGGGAAGGGGTTTCCGTATGTGGGGAAGGGTTTCAGTGAGTGGGGAAGGAGTTTTAGTTTGTGGGGAATGGGCTTCAGTGTGTGGGGATGTGTTTCAGTGTGTGGGGAATGGTTTCAGTGTGTGGGGAATGGCTTTCAGTCTGTGGAGCAGGTGTTTCAGTGTGTGGGGATGGGTTACAGTGTGTGAGGATGGGTTTCAGTGTGTGGGGATGGGTTTCAGTGTGCGGTGAAGGTGTTTCAGTGTGTGGGGAAGGTGTTTCAGTGTGTGCAGAAGGGGTTTCACTGAGTGGGGAAGGGGTTGCAGTGTGTGGGGAAGGGGTTTCAGTGTGTGGGAAAGGTGTTTCATTGTGTGCAGAAGGGGTTTCAGTTTGAGCGGAAGGGGTTTCAGTGTCTGGGGAAGGGGTTTCAGTGTGTGGGGAACGTGTTTCAGTATGTGTGGAAGGGGTTTCAGTGTGTGGGGAAGGGGTTTCTTTGTGTGGGCATGTGTTTCAGTGTGTGGGGTAGGGGTTTCATTTTGTGGGGAAGGGTTTCACTGTTTGCAGAAGGGGTTTCAGTGTGTGGGGAAGGGGTTTCAGTGTGTGGGGCAGTTGTTTCAGTGTGTGGGGAAGGTGTTTCAGTGTGTGCGGAAGGGGTTTCAGTATGTGGGGAAGTGGTTTCAGTGTGTGGGGAAGGGGTTGCAGTGTGTTGGGAATGTGTTTCATTTTGTGGGGAAGGTGATTCATTGTTTGCGGAAGAGGATTCAGGGTGTGGGGAAGGTGTTTCAGTATGTGGGGATGGGGTTTCAGTGTGTGGGGAAGGGTTTAACTTTGTGCGGAAGGGGTTTCAGTGTGTGGGGAAGGGTTTCAGTGTGTGGGGAAGGGGTTTCAGTGCGTGGGGAAGGGGTTTCAGTGTGTGGGGAATGGTTATAGTGTGTGGGGAAGGGGTGTCAGTGTTTGGGGAAGGGGTTTCAGTTTGTGGGGAATGGGTTTCAGTGTGTGGGGAAGTGTTTCAGAGTGTGGGAAAGGGTTCCAGTGTGTGAGGACGGGGTTTCAGTTTGTGGGGAAGGGGTTTCAGTGTGTGGGGAAGTTGTTTCAGTGTGTGGGGAAGGGAATTCACTGTGTGGATAAGGTGTTTCAGTGTGTGGGGATGTGTTTCAGTGTGTGGGGAAGGTGTTTCATTGTGTGTGGGGATTTGTTTCAGTGTGTGGGGAAGAGCTTCATTGTGTGGGCAATGTGTTTCAGTGTGTTGGGATGTGTTTCAGTGTGTGGGGATGGGTTTCGGTGTATGGGGATGTGTTTCAGTGTGTGCGGAAGGTGTTTCAGTTTGTGGGGATGTGTTTCAGTGAGTGGGGAAGGTGTTTCAGTGTGTGCGGAAGGGGTTTCAGTGTGTGGGGAAGGGGTTGCAGTGTGTGGGGAAGTTGTTTCAGTGTGTGCGGAAGTGGATACAGTGTGTGGCGATGGGGTTTCAGTGTGTGCGGAAGGGGTTTCAGTGTGTGGGGAAGGGCTTTCAGTGTTTGGTGAAGGGGTTTCAGTGTGTGGGGAAGGTGTTTCAGTATGTGCGGAAGGGTTTTCAGTGTGTGCGGAATGTGTTTCAGTGTGTGGGGAAGGTGTTTCATTGTGAGTGGAAGGGGTTTCAGTGTGTGGGGAAGGGGTTTCAGTGTGTGGGGAAGGGTTCAGTGTGTGGGGAAGGGGTTTCAGTGTGTGGGGAACGGTTTCAGTGTGTGCGGATGGGGTTTCAGTGTGTGGGGAAGGGGTTTCAGTGTGTGGGGAAGTGTTTCAGTGTGTGGGGAAGGGTTACAGTTTGTGGGGACGGGGTTTCAGTCTGTGGGGAAGGGGATTCAGTGTGTGGGGAAGGTGTTTCTGCGTCTGGAGAAGTGTTTCACTGTGTGGGGAAGTGTGTCACTGTGTGGGAAATGTGTTTCAGTGTGTGGGGAAGGGGTTTCAGTGTGTGGGAAAGGTGTTTCAGTGTATGGGGAAGTGTTTCAGTGTCTGGGGAAGGCGGTTCAGTGATTGGTGAAGTGGTTTCAGTGTGTGGAGAAGTGGTTTCAGTGGGTGGGGAAGGCGGTTCAGTGTGTGGTGAAGTGGTTTCAGTGTGTGGAGAAGTGGTTTCAGTGGGTGGGGAAAGGGGTTTCAGTGTGTGGGGAAGTGTTTCAGTTTGTGGGTAAGGGTTTCAGTGTTTGGGAAAGGGGTTTTAGTGTGTGGGGAAGTGTTTCAGTGTGTGGGGAAGGGGTTTCACTGTGTGGGGAAGGGGCTTCAGTGTGTGTGGAAGGGGTTTCAGTGTGTGGGGATGTATTTCAGTGTTTGGGGAAGGGGTTTCAGTGTGTGGGGAAGGGGTTTCAGTGTGTGGGGATGTGTTTCGGTGTGTGGGGAAGGTGTTTCCGTGTGTGGGGAAGTGTTTCAGTGTGTGGGGAAGGGTTTCAGTGTGTGGGGAAGTGGTTTCAGTGTGTGGGGAAGGGGTTTCAGTTTTTGGGAAAGGGTTACAGTGTTTGTGGAAGGGGTATCAGTGTGTGGGGAAGGGGTATCATTGTGTGGGGAAGGGTTTCAGTGTGTGGGGAAGGGGTTTCAGTGTGTGGGGATGTGGTTTCAGTGATTGGGGAAGGGGTTTCAGTGTGTGGGGAAGGGTTTCAGTGTGTGGGTGGAAGGGGTTTCAGTGTGTGGGGACGGGGTTTCAGTGTGTGGGGAAGGGGTTTCAGGGTGTGGGGAAGGGTTTCTGTTTGTGGGGAATGGGACTTCAGTTTGTGGGGGGAAGGGTTTTCATTGTGTGAAAATCAGCATCTCTCTCCAGGTCATGAACACGGCTTGCCAGAGTGAAAGTTTTTATTAAGGCCTCCAACTCCAGAGCTTTTTGCTCTTTCTCTCTCTCTCAAACAATGTTTGAAATCCTGAACTTTTTTATAGTTTTCCGTGGCAGTCCTGTATAAAAGTGATCACATCTTTAAATAGAATTTATTCTGCTGAAGTCAGATTGGAATGAGATTGAGGTCAGACATTTTGTCCAACCACTTCTCCTGCTCAGAGAATATTTCAGTCCCAGTTACCGTAAACTCTGATTGAGCTGACAATCCCTCCCAGTGCAATTGTTAATCAGACAATACACTCACATCTTTCTTTATCACTTTATTACTGTAAACTCTGAGTGAGCCTACAATCCCTCCCAGTGCAACTGTTAACCAGACAATACACTCACATCTTTCTTTATCACTTTATTGCTGTAAACTCTGAGTGAGTCTACAATCCCTCCCAGTGCAATTGTTAACCAGACAATACACTCACATCTTTCTTTATCACTTTATTACTGTAAACTCTGAGTGAGACTGCAATCCCTCCGAGTGCAATTGTTAACCAGACAATGCACTCACATCTTTCTTTATCACTTTATTAAAGTAAACTCTGAGTGAGTCTACAACCCCTCCCAGTGCAATTGTTAACCAGACAATACACTCACATCTTTCTTTATCACTTTATTACTGTAAACTCTGAGTGAGTCTACAATCCCTCGCAGTGCAATTGTTAACCAGACAATACACTCACATCTTTCTTTATCACTTTATGACAGTAAACTCTGAGTGAGTCTACAATCCCTCCCAGTGCAATTGTTAACAGACAATAAACTCACATCTTTCTTTATCACTTTATGACTGTAAAGTCTGAGTGAGTCTACAATCCCTCCCAGTGCAATTGTAAACCAGACAATACATTCACATCTTTCTTTATCTCTTTATGACTGTAAAGTCTGAGTGAGTCTACAATCCCTCCCAGTGCAATTGTTAACCAGACAATACATTCACATCTTTCTTTATCACTTTATTACTGTAAGCTCTGAGTGAGTCTACAATCCCTCCCAGTGCAATTGTTAACCAGACAATACACTCACATCTTTCTTTATCACTTTATTGCAGTAAACTCTGAGTGAGTCTACAGTCCCTCCCAGTGCAATTGTGAACCAGGCAATACAGTCACATCTTTCTTTATCACTTTATTACAGTAAACTCTGAGTGAGTCCACAATCCCTCCCAGTGCAATTGTTAACCAGACAATCCACTCACATCTTTCTTTATCACTTTCTGACTGTAAACTCTGAGTGAGTCTACAATCTCTCCCAGTGCAATTGTTAACAGACAATACACTCACATCTTTCTTTATCGCTTTATTACTGTAAAGTCTGAGTGAGTCTACAATCCCTCATAGTGCAATTGTTAACCAGACAATACACTCACATCTTTCTTTCTCACGTTATTACAGTAAACTCTGAGTGAGCCGACAATCCCTCCCAGCGCAATAGTTAACCAGACAATACATTCACATCTTTCTTTATCACTTTATTACTGTAAACTCTGAGTGAATCTACAATCCCTCCCAGTGCAATTGTTAACCAGACAATACACTCACATCTTTCTTTATCACTTTATTGCAGTAAACTCAGAGTGAGTCTATAATCCCTCCAAGTGCAATTGTTAACCAGACAATACACTCACATCTTTCTTTATCACTTTATTACTGTAAACTCTGAGTGAGACTACAATCCCTCCGAGTGCAATTGTTAACCAGACAATACACTCACATCTTTCTTTATCACTTTATTGCAGTAAACTCTGAGTGAGTCTACAATCCCTCCGAGTGCAATTGTTAACCAGACAATACACTCACATCTTTCTTTATCACTTTATTGCAGTAAACTCTGAGTGAGTCCACAATCCCTCCGAGTGCAATTGTTAACCAGACAATACACTCACATCTTTCTTTATCACTTTATTGCAGTAAACTCTGAGTGAGTCCACAATCCGTCCCAGTGCAATTGTTAACCAGACAATCCACTCACATCTTTCTTTATCACTTTATGACTGTAAACTCTGAGTGAGTCTACAATCCCTCCCAGTGCAATTGTTAACCAGACAATACACTCACATCTTTCTTTATCACTTTATTACTGTAAAGTCTGAGTGAGTCTACAATCCCTCCCAGTGCAATTGTTAACCAGACAATAAACTCACATCATTCTTTATAACGTTATTCCAGTAAACTCTGAGTGAGCCTACAATCCCTCCCAGTGCAATTGTTAACCAGACAATACATTCACATCTATCTTTATCACTTTATTACTGTAAACTCTGAGTGAATCTACAATCCCTTCCAGTGCAATTGTTAGCCAGACAATACACTCACATCTTTCTTTATCACTTTATTACTGCAAACTCTGAGTGAGTCTACAGTCCCTCCCAGTGCAATTGTTAAACAGACAATGCACTCACATCTTTCTTTATCACTTTATTACTGTAAACTCTGAGTGAGTCTACAATCCCTCCCAGTGCAATTGTTAACCAGACAATACACTCACATCTTTCTTTATCACTTTATTGCAGTAAACTCTGAGTGAGTCTGCAATCCCTCCCAGTGCAATTGTTAACCAGACAATACGCTCACATCTTTCTTTATCACTTTATTACAGTAAACTCTGAGTGAGTCTACAATCCCTCCCAGTGCAATTGTTAACCAGACAATACACTCACATCTTTCTTTATCACGTTATTACAGTAAACTCTGAGTGAGTCGACAGTCCCTCACAGTGCAATTGTTAAACAGACAATGAACTCACATCATTCTTTATCACTTTATTACTGTAAACTCTGAATGAGTCTACAATCCCTCCCAGTGCAATTGTTAACCAGACAATAAACTCACATCTTTCTTTATCACTTTATTACTGTAAACTCTGAGTGAGTCTACAATCCCTCCCAGTGCAATTATTAAACAGACAATACACTCACATCTTTCTTTATCACTTGATTACTGTAAACTCTGAGTGAGTCTACAATCCCTCCCAGTGCAATTGTTAACCAGACAACACACTCACATCTTTCTTTATCACTTTATTACTGTAAACAATGAGTGAGCCCACAATCCCTCCCAGTGCAATTGTTAACCAGACAATACACTCACATCGTTCTTTATCACTTTATTACTGTAAACTCTGAGTGAGTCTTCAATCCCTCCCAGTGCAATTGTTAACCAGACAATACATTCACATCTTTCTTTATCACTTGATTACTGTAAACTCTGAGTGAGTCTACAATCCCTCCCAGTGCAATTGTTAACCAGACAATACACTCACATCTTTCTTTATCACTTTATTACTGTAAACAATGAGTGAGCCCACAATCCGTCCCAGTGCAATTGTTAACAGACAATAAACTCACATCATTCTTTATCACTTTATTGCAGTAAACTCTGAGTGAGTCTACAATCCCTCCCAGTGCAATTGTTAACCAGACAATACACTCACATCTTTCTTTATCACTTTACTACTGTAAACTCTGAGTGAGTCTACAATCCCTCCCAGTGCAATTGTTAACCAGACAATACACTCACATCTTTCTTTATCACTTTATTGCAGTAAACTCTGAGTGAGTCTGCAATCCCTCCCAGTGCAATTGTTAACCAGACAATACACTCACATCTTTCTTTATCACTTTATTACTGTAAACTCTGAGTGAGTCCACAATCCCTCCCAGTGCAATTGTTAACAGACAATAAACTCACATCTTTCTTTATCACGTTATTACTGTAAAGTCAGAGTGAGTCTACAATCCCACCCAGTGCAATTGTTAACCAGACAACACACTCACATCTTTCTTTATCACTTTATTACTGTAAACTCTGAGTGAGTCTACAATCCCTCCCAGTGCAATAGTTAACCTGACAATACAGTCACATCTTTCTTTCTCACATTATTACTGTAAACTCTGAGTGAGTCTACAATCCCTCCCAGTGCAATTGTTAACCAGACAATACACTCACATCTTTCTTTATCACTTTATTACAGTAAACTCTGAGTGAGTCTACAATCCCTCCCAGTGCAATCGTTAACCAGACAATACACTCACATCTTTCTTTATCACTTTATGACAGTAAACTCTGAGTGAGTCTGCAATCCCTCCCAGTGCAATTGTTAACCAGACTATAAATTCACATCATTCTTTATCACTTTATTACTGTAAACTCTGAGTGAGTCTACAATCCCTCCCAGTGCAATTGTTAACCAGACAATGCACTCACATCTTTCTTTCTCACTTTATTACAGTAAACTCTGAGTGACTCCACAATCCCTCCCAGTGCAATTGTTAACCAGGCAATCCACTCACATCTTTCTTTATCACTTTATGACTGTAAACTCTGAGTGAGTCTACAATCCCTCCCAGTGCAATTGTTAACCAGACAACACACTCCCATCTTTCTTTATCACTTTATTACTGTAAAGTCTGAGTGAGTCTACAATCCCTCCCAGTGCAATTGTTAACCAGACAATACATTCACATCTATCTTTATCACTTTATTACTGTAAACTCTGAGTGAATCTACCATCCCTTCCAGTGCAATTGTTAGCCAGACAATACACTCACATCTTTCTTTATCACTTTATTACTGCAAACTCTGAGTGAGGCTACAGTCCCTCCCAGTGCAATTGTTAAACAGACGATGCACTCACAGCATTCTTTATCACTTTATTACTGTAAACTCAGAGTGAGTCTACAATCCCTCCCAGTGCAATTGTTAACCAGACAATACACTCACATCTTTCTTTATCACTTTATTGCAGTAAACTCTGAGTGAGTCTACAATCCCTCCCAGTGCAATTGTTAACCAGACAATACACTCACATCTTTCTTTATCACTTTATTACATTAAACTCTGAGTGAGTCTACAATCCCTCCCAGTGCAATTGTTAACCAGACAATACACTCACATCTTTCTTTATCACGTTATTACTGTAAACTCTGAGTGAGTCTACAATCCCTCGCAGTGCAATTGTTAACCAGACAAGACACTCACATCTTTCTTTATCACTTTATTACAGTAAACTCTGAGTGAGTCTACAATCCCTCCCAGTGCAATTGTTAACCAGACAACACACTCCCATCTTTCTTTATCACTTTATTACTGTAAAGTCTGAGTGAGTCTACAATCCCTCCCAGTGCAATTGTTAACCAGACAAATCACTCACATCTTTCTTTATAACGTTATTCCGGTAAACTCTGAGTGAGCCGACAATCCCTCCCAGTGCAATTGTTAACCAGACAATACATTCACATCTATCTTTATCACTTTATTACTGTAAACTCTGAGTGAATCTACCATCCCTTCCAGTGCAATTGTTAGCCAGACAATACACTCACATCTTTCTTTATCACTTTATTACTGCAAACTCTGAGTGAGGCTACAGTCCCTCCCAGTGCAATTGTTAAACAGACGATGCACTCACAGCATTCTTTATCACTTTATTACTGTAAACTCAGAGTGAGTCTACAATCCCTCCCAGTGCAATTGTTAACCAGACAATACACTCACATCTTTCTTTATCACTTTATTGCAGTAAACTCTGAGTGAGTCTACAATCCCTCCCAGTGCAATTGTTAACCAGACAATACACTCACATCTTTCTTTATCACTTTATTACATTAAACTCTGAGTGAGTCTACAATCCCTCCAAGTGCAATTGTTAACCAGACAATACACTCACATCTTTCTTTATCACGTTATTACTGTAAACTCTGAGTGAGTCTACAATCCCTCGCAGTGCAATTGTTAACCAGACAATACACTCACATCTTTCTTTATCACTTTATTACAGTAAACTCTGAGTGAGTCTACAATCCCTCCCAGTGCAATTGTTAACCAGACAATACACTCACATCTTTCTTTATCACTTTATGACAGTAAACTCTGAGTGAGTCTACAATCCCTCCCAGTGCAATTGTTAACCAGACAATAAATTCCCATCATTCTTTATCACTTTATGACTGTAAACTCTGAGTGAGTCTACAATCCCTCCCAGTGCAATTGTTAACAGACAATAAACTCACATCATTCTTTATCACTTTATTACTGTAAGGTCTGAGTGAGTCTACAATCCCTCCCAGTGCAATTGTTAACCAGACAACACACTCACATCTTTCTTTATCACTTTATTACTGTAAACTCTGAGTGAGTCTACAATCCCTCCCAGTGCAATTGTTAACCAGACAATACACTCACATCTTTCTTTATCACTTTATTACTGTAAGGTCTGAGTGAGTCTACAATCCCTCCCAGTGCAATTGTTAACCAGACAATACACTCACATCTTTCGTTATCACTTTATTACTGTAAGGTCTGAGTGAGTCTACAATCCCTCCCAGTGCAATTGTTAACCAGACAATACACTCACATCTTTCTTTATAACGTTATTACAGTAAACTCTGACTGAGCCTACAATCCCTCCCAGTGCAATTGTTAACCAGACAATACATTCACATCTATCTTTATCACTTTATTACTGTAAACTCTGAGTGAATCTACAATCCCTTCCAGTGCAATTGTTAACCAGACAATACACTCACATCTTTCTTTATCACTTTATTACTGAAAACTCTGAGTGAGTCTACAGTCCCTCCCAGTGCAATTGTTAAACAGACAATACACTCACATCATTCTTTATCACTTTATGACAGTAAACTCTGAGTGAGTCTACAATCCCTCCCAGTGCAATTGTTAACCAGACAATAAATTCCCATCATTCTTTATCACTTTATGACTGTAAACTCTGAGTGAGTCTACAATCCCTCCCAGTGCAATTGTTAACAGACAATAAAGTCACATCATTCTTTATCACTTTATTACTGTAAGGTGTGAGTGAGTCTACAATCCCTCCCAGTGCAATTGTTAACCAGACAACACACTCACATCTTTCTTTATCACTTTATTACTGTAAACTCTGAGTGAGTCTACAATCCCTCCCAGTGCAATTGTTAACCAGACAATACACTCACATCTTTCTTTATCACTTTATTGCAGTAAACTCTGAGTGAGTCTACAATCCCTCCCGGTGCAATTGTTAACCAGACAATACACTCACATCTTTCTTTATCACTTTATTACAGTAAACTCTGAGTGAGTCTACAATCCCTCCCAGTGCAATTGTTAACCTGACAATCCACTCACATCTTTCTTTATCACTTTATGACTGTAAACTCTGAGTGAGTCTACAATCCCTCCCAGTGCAATTGTTAACCAGACAATACACTCACATCTTTCTTTATCACTTTATTACTGTAAGGTCTGAGTGAGTCTACAATCCCTCCCAGTGCAATTGTTAACCAGACAATACACTCACATCTTTCTTTATAACGTTATTACAGTAAACTCTGACTGAGCCTACAATCCCTCCCAGTGCAATTGTTAACCAGACAATACATTCACATCTATCTTTATCACTTTATTACTGTAAACTCTGAGTGAATCTACTATCCCTTCCAGTGCAATTGTTAACCAGACAATACACTCACATCTTTCTTTATCACTTTATTACTGCAAACTCTGAGTGAGTCTACAGTCCCTCCCAGTGTAATTGTTAAACAGACAATGCACTCACATCATTCTTTATCACTTTATTACTGTAAATTCTGAGTGAGTCTGAAATCACTCCCAGTGCAATTGTTAACCAGACAATACATTCACATCTTTCTTTATCACTTTATTGCAGTAAACTCTGAGTCAGTCTACAATCCCTCCCAGTGCAATTGTTAACCAGACAATACACTCACATCTTTCTTTATCACTTTATTACAGTAAACTCTGAGTGAGTCCACAATCCCTCCCAGTGCAATTGTTAACCAGACAATACACTCACCTCTTTCTTTATCACGTTATTACAGTAAACTCTGAGTGAGTCGACAGTCCCTCACAGTGCAATTGTTAAACAGACAATGCACTCACATCATTCTTTATCACTTTATTACTGTAAACTCTGAGTGAGCCGACAATCCCTCCCAGCGCAATAGTTAACCAGACAATACATTCACATCTTTCTTTATCACTTTATTACTGTAAACTCTGAGTGAATCTACAATCCCTCCCAGTGCAATTGTTAACAGACAATAAAATCACATCATTCTTTATCACTTTATTACTGAAAGGTCTGAGTGAGTCTACAATCCCTCCCAATGCAATTGTTAACCAGACAACGCACTCACATCTTTCTTTATCACTTTATTACTGTAAACTCTGAGTGAGTCTACAATCCCTCCCAGTGCAATTGTTAACGAGACAATACACTCACATCTTTCTTTATCACTTTATTGCAGTAAACTCTGAGTGAGTCTACAATCCCTCCCGGTGCAATTGTTAACCAGACAATACACTCACATCTTTCTTTATCACTTTATTACAGTAAACTCTGAGTGAGTCCACAATCCCTCCCAGTGCAATTGTTAACCAGACAATCCACTCACATCTTTCTTTATCACTTTATGACTGTAAACTCTGAGTGAGTCTACAATCCCTCCCAGTGCAATTGTTAACCAGACAATACACTCACATCTTTCTTTATCACTTTATTACTGTAAGGTCTGAGTGAGTCTACAATCCCTCCCAGTGCAATTGTTAACCAGACAATACACTCACATCTTTCTTTATAACGTTATTACAGAAAACTCTGACTGAGCCTACAATCCCTCCCAGTGCAATTGTTAACCAGACAATACATTCACATCTATCTTTATCACTTTATTATTGTAAACTCTGAGTGAATCTACAATCCCTTCCAGTGCAATTGTTAACCAGACAATACACTCACATCTTTCTTTATCACTTTATTACTGCAAACTCTGAGTGAGTCTACATTCCCTCCCAGTGCAATTGTTAAACAGACAATGCACTCACATCATTCTTTATCACTTTATTACTGTAAACTCTGAGTGAGTCTGCAATCACTCCCAGTGCAATTGTTAACCAGACAATACACTCACATCTTTCTTTATCACTTTATTGCAGTAAACTCTGAGTGAGTCTACAATCCCTCCCAGTGCAATTGTTAACCAGACAATACACTCACATCTTTCTTTATCACTTTATTACAGTAAACTCTGAGTGAGTCCAGAATCCCTCCCAGTGCAATTAACCAGACAATACACTCACATCTTTCTTTATCACGTTATTACAGTAAACTCTGAGTGAGTCGACAGTCCCTCACAGTGCAATTGTTAAACAGACAATGCACTCACATCATTCTTTATCACTTTATTACTGTAAACTCTGAGTGAGTCTACAATCCCTCCCAGTGCAATTGTTAACCAGACAATAAACTCACATCTTTCTTTATCACTTTATTACTGTAAACTTTGAGTGAGTCGACAATGCCTCCCAGTGCAATTGTTAAACAGACAACACACTCACATCTTTCTTTATCACTTGATTACTGTAAACTCTGAGTGAGTCTACAATCCCTCCCAGTGCAACTGTTAACCAGACAACACACTCACATCTTTCTTTATCACTTTATTACTGTAAACAATGAGTGAGCCCACAATCCCTCCCAGTGCAATTGTTAACCAGACAATACACTCACATCGTTCTTTATCACTTTATTACTGTAAACTCTGAGTGAGTCTACAATCCCTCCCAGTGCAATTGTTAACCAAACAATACACTCACATCTTTCTTTATCACTTGATTACTGTAAACTCTGAGTGAGTCTACAATCCCTCCCAGTGCAATTGTTAACCAGACAATACACTCACATCTTTCTTTATCACTTTATTACTGTAAACAATGAGTGAGCCCTCAATCCCTCCCAGTGCAATTGTTAACCAGACAATACACTCACATCGTTCTTTATCACTTTATTACTGTAAACTCTGAGTGAGTCTACAATCCCTCCCAGTGCAATTGTTAACCAGACAATACACTCACATCTTACTTTATCACTTGATTACTGTAAACTCTGAGTGAGTCTACAATCCCTCCCAGTGCAATTGTTAACCAGACAATACACACACATCTTTCTTTATCACTTTATTACTGTAAATAATGAGAGAGCCCACAATCCCTCCCAGTGCAATTGTTAACCAGACAAAACACTCACATTTTTCTTTATCACATTATTACTGTAAACTCTGAGCGAGTCCACAATCCCTCCCAGTGCAATTGTTAACCAGACAGTACACTCACATCTTTCTTTATCACTTGATTGCTGTAAAGTCTGAGTGAGTCTACAATCCCTCCCAGTGCAATTGTTAACCAGACAATACACTCACATCTTTCTTCATCACGTTATTACAGTAAGCTCTGAGTGAGCCTACAATCCCTCGCAGTGCAATTGTTAACCAGACAATACATTCACATCTTTCTTTATCACTTTATTACTGTAAACTCTGAGTGAATCTACAATCCCTCCCAGTGCAATTGTTAACCAGACAATACACTCACATCTTTCTTTATCACTTTATTCCTGTAAATTCCGAGTGAGTCTACAGTCCCACCAAGTGCAATTGTTAAACAGACAATACACACACATCTTTCTTTATCACTTTATTACTGTAAACTCTGAGTGAGTCTACAAACCCTCCCAGTGCAATTGTTAAACAGACATTACACTCACATCTTTCTTTATCACTTTATTACTGTAAACTCTGAGTGAGTCTGCAATCCCTCCCAGTGCAATTGTTAACCAGACAACACACTCACATCCTTCTTTATCACTTTATTACTGTAAACTCTGATTGAGTCTACAATCCCTCCCAGTGCAATAGTTAACCAGACAATACAGTCACATCTTTCTTTCTCACTTTACTACTGTAAACTCCGAGTGAGTCTACAATCCCTCCCAGTGCAATTGTTAACCAGACAATACACTCACATCTTTCTTTATCACTTTATTGCAGTAAACTCTGAGTGAGTCTACAATCCCTCCCAGTGCAATAGTTAACCAGACAATACAGTCACATCTTTCTTTCTCACTTTATTACTGTAAACTCTGAGTGAGTCTACAATCCCTCCCAGTGCAATTGTTAACCAAACAATACACTCACATCTTTCTTTATCACTTGATTACTGTAAACTCTGAGTGAGTCTACAATCCCTCCCAGTGCAATTGTTAACCAGACAATACACTCACATCTTTCTTTATCACTTTATTACTGTAAACAATGAGTGAGCCCTCAATCCCTCCCAGTGCAATTGTTAACCAGACAATACACTCACATCGTTCTTTATCACTTTATTACTGTAAACTCTGAGTGAGTCTACAATCCCTCCCAGTGCAATTGTTAACCAGACAATACACTCACATCTTACTTTATCACTTGATTACTGTAAACTCTGAGTGAGTCTACAATCCCTCCCAGTGCAATTGTTAACCAGACAATACACACACATCTTTCTTTATCACTTTATTACTGTAAATAATGAGAGAGCCCACAATCCCTCCCAGTGCAATTGTTAACCAGACAAAACACTCACATTTTTCTTTATCACATTATTACTGTAAACTCTGAGCGAGTCCACAATCCCTCCCAGTGCAATTGTTAACCAGACAGTACACTCACATCTTTCTTTATCACTTGATTGCTGTAAAGTCTGAGTGAGTCTACAATCCCTCCCAGTGCAATTGTTAACCAGACAATACACTCACATCTTTCTTCATCACGTTATTACAGTAAGCTCTGAGTGAGCCTACAATCCCTCGCAGTGCAATTGTTAACCAGACAATACATTCACATCTTTCTTTATCACTTTATTACTGTAAACTCTGAGTGAATCTACAATCCCTCCCAGTGCAATTGTTAACCAGACAATACACTCACATCTTTCTTTATCACTTTATTCCTGTAAATTCCGAGTGAGTCTACAGTCCCACCAAGTGCAATTGTTAAACAGACAATACACACACATCTTTCTTTATCACTTTATTACTGTAAACTCTGAGTGAGTCTGCAATCCCTCCCAGTGCAATTGTTAACCAGACAACACACTCACATCCTTCTTTATCACTTTATTACTGTAAACTCTGAGTGAGTCTACAATCCCTCCCAGTGCAATAGTTAACCAGAAAATACAGTCACATCTTTCTTTCTCACTTTACTACTGTAAACTCTGAGTGAGTCTACAATCCCTCCCAGTGCAATTGTTAACCAGACAATACACTCACATCTTTCTTTATCACTTTATTGCAGTAAACTCTGAGTGAGTCTACAATCCCTCCCAGTGCAATTGTTAACCAGACAATACACTCACATCTTTCTTTATCACTTTATTACTGTAAACTCTGAGTGAGTCCACAATCCCTCCCAGTGCAATTGTTAACAGACAATAAACTCACATCTTTCTTTATCACGTTATTACTGTAAAGTCAGAGTGAGTCTACAATCCCACCCAGTGCAATTGTTAACCAGACAACACACTCACATCTTTCTTTATCACTTTATTACTGTAAACTCTGAGTGAGTCTACAATCCCTCCCAGTGCAATAGTTAACAAGACAATACAGTCACATCTTTCTTTCTCACTTTATTACTGTAAACTCTGAGTGAGTCTACAATCCCTCCCAGAGCAATTGTTAACCAGACAATACACTCACATCTTTCTTTATCACTTTATTACAGTAAACTCTGAGTGAGTCTACAATCCCTCCCAGTGCAATCGTTAACCAGACAATACACTCACATCTTTCTTTATCACTTTATTACTGTAAACTCTGAGTGAGTCTACAATCCCTCGCTGTGCAATTGTTAACCAGACAATACACTCACATCTTTCTTTATCACTTTATTACAGTAAACTCTGAGTGAGTCTACAATCCCTCCCAGTGCAATTGTTAACCAGACAATACACTCACATCTTTCTTTATCACTTTATGACAGTAAACTCTGAGTGAGTCTGCAATCCCTCCCAGTGCAATTGTTAACCAGACAATACACTCACATCTTTCTTTATCACTTTATGACAGTAAACTCTGAGTGAGTCTGCAATCCCTCCCAGTGCAATTGTTAACCAGACTATAAATTCACATCATTCTTTATCACTTTATTACTGTAAAGTCTGAGTGAGTCTACAATCCCTCCCAGTGCAATTGTTAAGCAGACAACACACTCACATCTTTCTTTATCACTTTATTACTGTAAACTCTGAGTGAGTCTACAATCCCTCCCAGTGCAATAGTTAACCAGACAATAGAGTCACATCTTTCTTTCTCACTTTATTACTGTAAACTCTGAGTGAGTCTGCAATCCCTCCCAGTGCACTTGTTAACCAGACAATACACTCACATCTTTCTTTATCACTTTATTACTGTAAACTCTGAGTGAGTCTACAATCCCTCCCAGTGCAATTGTTAACCAGACAATGCACTCACATCTTTCTTTATCACTTTATTACAGTAAACTCTGAGTGACACCACAATCCCTCCCAGTGCAATTGTTAACCAGGCAATCCACTCACATCTTTCTTTATCACTTTACGACTGTAAACTCTGAGTGAGTCTACAATCCCTCCCAGTGCAATTGTTAACCAGACAACACACTCCCATCTTTCTTTATCACTTTATTACTGTAAAGTCTGAGTGAGTCTACAATCCCTCCCAGTGCAATTGTTAACCAGACAATACACTCACATCTTTCTTTATCACTTTATTACAGTAAACTCTGAGTGAGTCGACAGTCCCTCACAGTGCAATTGTTAAACAGACAATGCACTCACATCATTCTTTATCACTTTATTACTGTAAACTCTGAGTGAGTCTACAATCCCTCCCAGTGCAATTGTTAACCAGACAATAAACTCACATCTTTCTTTATCACTTTATTACTGTAAACTTTGAGTGAGTCGACAATCCCTCCCAGTGCAATTGTTAAACAGACAACACACTCACATCTTTCTTTATCACGTTATAACTGTAAACTCTGAGTGAGTCTACAATCCCTCGCAGTGCAATTGTTAACCAGACAATACACTCACATCTTTCTTTATCACTTTATTACAGTAAACTCTGAGTGAGTCTACAATCCCTCCCAGTGCAATTGTTAACCAGACAACACACTCACATCTTTCTTTATCACTTTATTACTGTAAACAATGAGTGAGCCCACAGTCCCTCCCAGTGCAATTGTTAAACAGACGATGCACTCACAGCATTCTTTATCACTTTATTACTGTAAACTCAGAGTGAGTCTACAATCCCTCCCAGTGCAATTGTTAACCAGACAATACACTCACATCTTTCTTTATCACTTTATTGCAGTAAACTCTGAGTGAGTCTACAATCCCTCCCAGTGCAATTGTTAACCAGACAATACACTCACATCTTTCTTTGTCACTTTATTACAGTAAACTCTGAGTGAGTCTACAATCCCTCCCAGTGCAATTGTTAACCAGACAATACACTCACATCTTTCTTTATCACGTTATTACAGTAAACTCTGCGTGAGTCGACAGTCCCTCACAGTGCAATTGTTAAACAGACAATGCACTCACATCATTCTTTATCACTTTATTACTGTAAACTCTGAGTGAGTCTACAATCCCTCGCAGTGCAATTGTTAACCAGACAATACACTCACATCTTTCTTTATCACTTTATTACAGTAAACTCTGAGTGAGTCTACAATCCCTCCCAGTGCAATTGTTAACCAGACAATACACTCACATCTTTCTTTATCACTTTATGACAGTAAACTCTGAGTGAGTCTACAATCCCTCCCAGTGCAATTGTTAACCAGACAATAAATTCCCATCATTCTTTATCACTTTATGACTGTAAACTCTGAGTGAGTCTACAATCCCTCCCAGTGCAATTGTTAACAGACAATAAACTCACATCATTCTTTATCACTTTATTACTGTAAGGTCTGAGTGAGTCTACAATCCCTCCCAGTGCAATTGTTAACCAGACAACACACTCACATCTTTCTTTATCACTTTATGACTGTAAACTCTGAGTGAGTCTACAATCCCTCCCAGTGCAATTGTTAACCAGACAATACACTCACATCTTTCTTTATCACTTTATTGCAGTAAACTCTGAGTGAGTCTACAATCCCTCCCGGTGCAATTGTTAACCAGACAATACACTCACATCTTTCTTTATCACTTTATTACAGTAAACTCTGAGTGAGTCTACAATCCCTCCCAGTGCAATTGTTAACCAGACAATCCACTCACATCTTTCTTTATCACTTTATGACTGTAAACTCTGAGTGAGTCTACAATCCCTCCCAGTGCAATTATTAACCAGACAATACACTCACATCTTTCTTTATCACTTTATTACTGTAAGGTCTGAGTGAGTCTACAATCCCTCCCAGTGCAATTGTTAACCAGACAATACACTCACATCTTTCTTTATAACGTTATTACAGTAAACTCTGACTGAGCCTACAATCCCTCCCAGTGCAATTGTTAACCAGACAACACACTCACATCTTTCTTTATCACTTTATGACTGTAAACTCTGAGTGAGTCTGCAATCCCTCCCAGTGCACTTGTTAACCAGACAATACACTCACATCTTTCTTTATCACTTTATTACTGTAAACTCTGAGTGAGTCTACAATCCCTCCCAGTGCAATTGTTAACCAGACAATGCACTCACATCTTTCTTTATCACTTTATTACAGTAAACTCTGAGTGACACCACAATCCCTCCCAGTGCAATTGTTAACCAGGCAATCCACTCACATCTTTCTTTATCACTTTACGACTGTAAACTCTGAGTGAGTCTACAATCCCTCCCAGTGCAATTGTTAACCAGACAACACACTCCCATCTTTCTTTATCACTTTATTACTGTAAAGTCTGAGTGAGTCTACAATCCCTCCCAGTGCAATTGTTAACCAGACAATACACTCACATCTTTCTTTATCACTTTATTACAGTAAACTCTGAGTGAGTCCACAATCCCTCCCAGTGCAATTAACCAGACAATACACTCACATCTTTCTTTATCACGTTATTACAGTAAACTCTGAGTGAGTCGACAGTCCCTCACAGTGCAATTGTTAAACAGACAATGCACTCACATCATTCTTTATCACTTTATTACTGTAAACTCTGAGTGAGTCTACAATCCCTCCCAGTGCAATTGTTAACCAGACAATAAACTCACATCTTTCTTTATCACTTTATTACTGTAAACTTTGAGTGAGTCGACAATCCCTCCCAGTGCAATTGTTAAACAGACAACACACTCACATCTTTCTTTATCACGTTATTACTGTAAACTCTGAGTGAGTCTACAATCCCTCGCAGTGCAATTGTTAACCAGACAATACACTCACATCTTTCTTTATCACTTTATTACAGTAAACTCTGAGTGAGTCTACAATCCCTCCCAGTGCAATTGTTAACCAGACAACACACTCACATCTTTCTTTATCACTTTATTACTGTAAACAATGAGTGAGCCCACAGTCCCTCCCAGTGCAATTGTTAAACAGACGATGCACTCACAGCATTCTTTATCACTTTATTACTGTAAACTCAGAGTGAGTCTACAATCCCTCCCAGTGCAATTGTTAACCAGACAATACACTCACATCTTTCTTTATCACTTTATTGCAGTAAACTCTGAGTGAGTCTACAATCCCTCCCAGTGCAATTGTTAACCAGACAATACACTCACATCTTTCTTTATCACTTTATTACAGTAAACTCTGAGTGAGTCTACAATCCCTCCCAGTGCAATTGTTAACCAGACAATACACTCACATCTTTCTTTATCACGTTATTACAGTAAACTCTGCGTGAGTCGACAGTCCCTCACAGTGCAATTGTTAAACAGACAATGCACTCACATCATTCTTTATCACTTTATTACTGTAAACTCTGAGTGAGTCTACAATCCCTCGCAGTGCAATTGTTAACCAGACAATACACTCACATCTTTCTTTATCACTTTATTACAGTAAACTCTGAGTGAGTCTACAATCCCTCCCAGTGCAATTGTTAACCAGACAATACACTCACATCTTTCTTTATCACTTTATGACTGTAAACTCTGAGTGAGTCTACAATCCCTCCCAGTGCAATTGTTAACAGACAATACACTCACATCATTCTTTATCACTTTATTACTGTAAGGTCTGAGTGAGTCTACAATCCCTCCCAGTGCAACTGTTAACCAGACAACACACTCACATCTTTCTTTATCACTTTATTACTGTAAACTCTGAGTGAGTCTACAATCCCTCCCAGTGCAATTGTTAACCAGACAATACACTCACATCTTTCTTTATCACTTTATTGCAGTAAACTCTGAGTGAGTCTACAATCCCTCCCGGTGCAATTGTTAACCAGACAATACACTCACATCTTTCTTTATCACTTTATTACAGTAAACTCTGAGTGAGTCTACAATCCCTCCCAGTGCAATTGTTAACCAGACAATACACTCACATCTTTCTTTATCACTTTATTACTGTAAACAATGAGTGAGCCCTCAATCCCTCCCAGTGCAATTGTTAACCAGACAATACACTCACATCGTTCTTTATCACTTTATTACTGTAAACTCTGAGTGAGTCTACAATCCCTCCCAGTGCAATTGTTAACCAGACAATACACTCACATCTTACTTTATCACTTGATTACTGTAAACTCTGAGTGAGTCTACAATCCCTCCCAGTGCAATTGATAACCAGACAATACACTCACATCTTTCTTTATCACTTTATTACTGTAAATAATGAGAGAGCCCACAATCCCTCCCAGTGCAATTGTTAACCAGACAAAACACTCACATTTTTCTTTATCACATTATTACTGTAAACTCTGAGTGAGTCTACAATCCCTCCCTGTGCAATTGTTAACCAGACAATACACTCACATCTTTCTTCATCACGTTATTACAGTAAGCTCTGAGTGAGCCTACAATCCCTCGCAGTGCAATTGTTAACCAGACAATACATTCACATCTTTCTTTATCACTTTATTACTGTAAACTCTGAGTGAATCTACAATCCCTCCCAGTGCAATTGTTAACCAGACAATACACTCACATCTTTCTTTATCACTTTATTACTGTAAACTCCGAGTGAGTCTACAGTCCCACCAAGTGCAATTGTTAAACAGACAATACACACACATCTTTCTTTATCACTTTATTACTGTAAACTCTGAGTGAGTCTACAAACCCTCCCAGTGCAATTGTTAAACAGACATTACACTCACATCTTTCTTTATCACTTTATTACTGTAAACTCTGAGTGAGTCTACAGTCCCTCCCAGTGCAATTGTTAACCAGACAATACACTCACATCTTTCTTTATCACTTTATTGCAGTAAACTCTGAGTGAGTCTGCAATCCCTCCCAGTGCAATTGTTAACCAGACAATACACTCACATCTTTGTTTACCACGTTATTGCAGTGAACTCTGAGTGAGTCTACAATCCCTCCCAGTGCAATTGTTAACCAGACAATACACTCACATCTTTGTTTACCACGTTATTACAGTGAACTCTGAGTGAGTCTACAATCCCTCCCAGTGCAATTGTTAAACAGACAATGCACTCACATCATTCTTTATCACTTTATTACTGTAAACTCTGAGTGAGTCTACAATCCCTCCCAGTGCAATTGTTAACCAGACAATAAACTCACATCTTTCTTTATCACTTTATTACTGTAAACTCTGAGTGAGTCTACAATCCCTCCCAGTGCAATTGTTAAACATACAATACACTCACATCTTTCTTTATCACTTTATGACAGTAAACACTGAGTGAGTCTACAATCCCTCCCAGTGCAATTGTTAACCAGACAATAAATTCCCATCATTCTTTATCACTTTATGACTGTAAACTCTGAGTGAGTCTACAATCCCTCCCAGTGCAATTGTTAACAGACAATAAGCTCACATCATTCTTTATCACTTTTTACTGTAAAGTCTGAGTGAGTCTACAATCCCTCCCAGTGCAATTGTTAACCAGACAATACACTCACATCTTTCTTTATCACTTTATTGCAGTTAACTCTGAGTGAGTCTACAATCCCTCCCAGTGCAATTGTTAACCAGACAATACACTCACATCTTTGTTTACCACGTTATTGCAGTGAACTCTGAGTGAGTCTACAATCCCTCCCAGTGCAATTGTTAACCAGACAATACACTCACATCTTTGTTTACCACGTTATTACAGTGAACTCTGAGTGAGTCTACAATCCCTCCCAGTGCAATTGTTAAACAGACAATGCACTCACATCATTCTTTATCACTTTATTACTGTAAACTCTGAGTGAGTCTACAATCCCTCCCAGTGCAATTGTTAACCAGACAATACACTCACATCTTTGTTTACCACGTTATTACAGTGAACTCTGAGTGAGTCTACAATCCCTCCCAGTGCAATTGTTAAACAGACAATGCACTCACATCATTCTTTATCACTTTATTACTGTAAACTCTGAGTGAGTCTACAATCCCTCCCAGTGCAATTGTTAACCAGACAATAAACTCACATCTTTCTTTATCACTTTATTACTGTAAACTCTGAGTGAGTCTACAATCCCTCCCAGTGCAATTGTTAAACATACAATACACTCACATCTTTCTTTATCACTTTATGACAGTAAACACTGAGTGAGTCTACAATCCCTCCCAGTGCAATTGTTAACCAGACAATAAATTCCCATCATTCTTTATCACTTTATGACTGTAAACTCTGAGTGAGTCTACAATCCCTCCCAGTGCAATTGTTAACAGACAATAAGCTCACATCATTCTTTATCACTTTTTACTGTAAAGTCTGAGTGAGTCTACAATCCCTCCCAGTGCAATTGTTAACCAGACAACACACTCACATCTTTCTTTATCACTTTATTACTGTAAACTCAGAGTGAGTCTACAATCCCTCCCAGTGCAATTGTTAAACAGACAATACAGTCACATCTTTCTTTCTCACTTTATTACTGTAAACTCTGAGTGAGTCTACAATCCCTCCCAGTGCAATTGTTAACCAGACAATACACTCACATCTTTCTTTATCACTTTATTGCAGTAAACTCTGAGTGGGTCTACAATCCCTCCCGGTGCAATTGTTAACCAGACAATACACTCACATCTTTATTTATCACTTTATTACAGTAAACTCTGAGTGAGTCCACAATCCCTCCCAGTGCAATTGTTAACCAGACAATCCACTCACATCTTTCTTTATCACTTTATGACTGTAAACTCTGTGTGAGTCTACAATCCCTCCCAGTGCAATTGTTAACCAGACAATACACTCACATCTTTCTTTATCACTTTATTACTGTAAGGTCTGAGTGAGTCTACAATCCCTCCCAGTGCAATTGTTAACCAGACAATACATTCACATCTATCTTTATCACTTTATTACTGTAAACTCTGAGTGAATCTACAATCCCTTCCAGTGCAATTGTTAACCAGACAATACACTCACATCTTTCTTTATCACTTTATTACTGCAAACTCTGAGTGAGTCGACAGTCCCTCACAGTGCAATTGTTAAACAGGCAATGCACTCACATCATTCTTTATCACTTTATTACTGTAAACTCTGAGTGAGTCTGCAATCACCCCCAGGGCAATTGTTAACCAGACAATACACTCACATCTTTCTTTATCACTTTATTGCAGTAAACTCGGAGTGAGTCTACAATCCCTCCCAGTGCAATTGTTAACCAGACAATACACTCACATCTTTCTTTATCACGTTATTACAGTAAACTCTGAGTGAGTCGACAGTCCCTCACAGTGCAATTGTTAAACAGACAATGCACTCACATCATTCTTTATCACTTTATTACTGTAAACTCTGAGTGAGTCTACAATCCCTCCCAGTGCAATTGTTAACCAGACAATACACTCACATCTTTCTTTATCACGTTATTACAGTAAACTCTGAGTGAGTCGACAGTCCCTCACAGTGCAATTGTTAAACAGACAATGCACTCACATCATTCTTTATCACTTTATTACTGTAAACTCTGAGTGAGTCTACAATCCCTCCCAGTGCAATTGTTAACCAGACAATAAACTCACATCTTTCTTTATCACTTTATTACTGTAAACTTTGAGTGAGTCGACAATCCCTCCCAGTGCAATTGTTAAACAGACAACACACTCACATCTTTCTTTATCACTTGATTACTGTAAACTCTGAGTGAGTCTACAATCCCTCCCAGTGCAACTGTTCACCAGACAACACACTCACATCTTTCTTTATCACTTTATTACTGTAAACAATGAGTGAGCCCACAATCCCTCCCAGTGCAATTGTTAACCAGACAATACACTCACATCGTTCTTTATCACTTTATTACTTTAAATTCTGAGAGAGTCTACAATCCCTCCCAGTGCAATTGTTAACCAAACAATACACTCACATCTTTCTTTATCACTTGATTACTGTAAACTCTGAGTGAGTCTACAATCCCTCCCAGTGCAATTGTTAACCAGACAATACACTCACATCTTTCTTTATCACGTTATTACAGTAAATTCTGAGTGAGTCGACAATCCCTCCCAGTGCAATTGTTAAACAGACAATGCACTCACATCATTCTTTATCACTTTATTACTGTAAACTCTGAGTGAGTCTACAATCCCTCCCAGTGCAATTGTTAACCAGACAATAAACTCACATCTTTCTTTATCACTTTATTGCAGTAAACTCTGAGTGAGTCTACAATCCCTCCCAGTGCAATTGTTAACCAGACAATACACTCACATCTTTCTTTATCACTTTATTACAGTAAACTCTGAGTGAGTCCACAATCCCTCCCAGTGCAATTGTTAACCAGACAATACACTCACATCTTTCTTTATCACGTTATTACAGTAAACTCTGAGTGAGTCGACAGTCCCTCACAGTGCAATAGTTAAACAGACAATGCACTCACATCATTCTTTATCACTTTATTACTGTAAACTCTGAGTGAGTCTACAATCCCTCCCAGTGCAATTGTTAACCAGACAATAAACTCACATCTTTCTTTATCACTTTATTACTGTAAACTTTGAGTGAGTCGACAATCCCTCCCAGTGCAATTGTTAAACAGACAACACACTCAAATCTTTCTTTATCACTTGATTACAGTAAACTCTGAGTGAATCTACAATCCCTCCCAGTGCAACTGTTAACCAGACAACACACTCACATCTTTCTTTATCACTTTATTACTGTAAACAATGAGTGAGCCCACAATCCCTCCCAGTGCAATTGTTAACCAGACAATACACTCACATCTTTCTTTATCACTTTATTACTGTAAACTCTGAGTGAGTCGACAATCCCTCCCAGTGCAATTGTTAACCAGACAATACAGTCACATCTTTCTTTATCACTTGATTACTGTAAACTCTGAGTGAGTCTACAATCCCTCCCAGTGCAATTGTTAACCAGACAATACACTCACATCTTTCTTTATCACTTTATTACTGTAAACAATGAGTGAGCCCTCAATCCCTCCCAATGCAATTGTTAACCAGACAATACACTCACATCGTTCTTTATCACTTTATTACTGTAAACTCTGAGTGAGTCCACAATCCCTCCCAGTGCAATTGTTAACCAGACAGTACACTCACATCTTTCTTTATCACTTGATTGCTGTAACGTCTGAGTGAGTCTACAATCCCTCCCAGTGCAATTGTTAACCAGACAATACACTCACATCTTTCTTCATCACGTTATTGCAGTAAACTCTGAGTGAGCCTACAATCCCTCGCAGTGCAATTGTTAACCAGACAATACATTCACATCTTTCTTTATCACTTTATTACTGTAAACTCTGAGTGAATCTACAATCCCTCCCAGTGCAATTGTTAACCAGACAATACACTCACATCTTTCTTTATCACTTTATTACTGTAAATTCCGAGTGAGTCTACAATCCCTCCCAAGTGCAATTGTTAAACAGACAATACACACACATCTTTCTTTATCACTTTATTACTGTAAACTCTGAGTGAATCTACAAACCCTCCCAGTGCAATTGTTAACCAGACATTACACTCACATCTTTCTTTATCACTTTATTACTGTAAACTCTGAGTGAGTCTACAATCCCTCCCAGTGCAATTGTTAACCAGACAATGCACTCACATCTTTCTTTATCACTTTATTACTGTAAACAATGAGTGAGCCCACAATCCCTCCCAGTGCAATTGTTAACCAGACAATACACTCACATCTTTCTTTATCACTTTTTTATAGTAAACTCTGAGTGAGTCTACAATCCCTCCCAGTGCAATTGTTAACCAGGCAATACACTCACATCTTTCTTTATCACTTTATGACCGTAAACTCTGAGTGAGTCTACAATCCCTCCCAATGCAATTGTTAACCAGACAATAAATTGACATCATTCTTTATCACTTTATGACTGTAAACTCTGAGTGAGTCCACAATCCCTCCAAGTGCAATTGTTAACAGACAATCAACTCACATCATTCTTTATCACTTTATTACTGTAAAGTCTGAGTGAGTCTACAATCCCTCCCAGTGCAATTGTTAACCAGACAACACACTCACATCTTTCTTTATCACTTTATTACTGTAAACTCTGAGTGAGTCTACAATCCCTCCCAGTGCAATAGTTAACCGGACAATACAGTCACATCTTTCTTTATCACTTTATTACTGTAAACTCTGAGTGAGTCGACAATCCTTCCCAGTGCAATTGTTAAACAGACAATACACTCACATCTTTCTGTATCACGTTATTACAGTAAACTCTGAGTGAGTCGACAGTCCCTCACAGTGCACTTGTTAAACAGACAATGCACTCACATCATTCTTTATCACTTTATTACTGTAAACTCTGAGTGAGTCTACAATCCCTCCCAGTGCAATTGTTAAACAGACAATACACTCACATCTTTCTTTATCACTTGATTACTGTAAACTCTGAATGAGTCTACAATCCCTCACAGTGCAATTGTTAAACAGACAACACACTCACATCTTTCTTTATCACTTTATTACTGTAAACAATGAGTGAGCCCACAATCCCTCCCAGTGCAATTGTTAACCAGACAATACACTCACATCGTTCTTTATCACTTTATTACTGTAAACTCTGAGTGAGTCTACAATCCCTCCCAGTGCAATTGTTAACCAGACAATACACTCACATCTTTCTTTATCACTTGATTACTGTAAACTCTGAGTGAGTCTACAATCCCTCCCAGTGCAATTGTTAACCAGACAATACACTCACATCTTTCTTTATCACTTTATTACTGTAAACAATGAGTGAGCCCACAATCCCTCCCAGTGCAATTGTTAACCAGACAATACACTCACATCTTTCTTTATCACATTATTACTGTAAACTCTAAGTGAGTCTACAATCCCTCCCAGTGCAATTGTTAACCAGACAGTACACTCACATCTTTCTTTATCACTTGATTACTGTAAAGTCTGAGTGAGTCCATAATCCCTCCCAGTGCAATTGTTAACCAGACAATACACTCACATCTTTCTTTATCACGTTATTACAGTAAACTCTGAGTGAGCCTACAATCCCTCGCAGTGCAATTGTTAACCAGACAATACATTCACATCTTTCTTTATCACTTTATTACTGTAAACTCTGAGTGAATCTACAATCCCTCCCAGTGCAATTGTTAACCAGACAATACACTCACATCTTTCTTTATCACTTGATTACTGTAAATTCTGAGTGAGTCTACAGTCCCTCCAAGTGCAATTGTTAAACAGACAATACATACACATCTTTCTTTATCACTTTATTACTTTAAACTCTGAGTGAGTCCACAAACCCTCCCAGTGCAATTGTTAAACAGACAATACACTCACATCTTTCTTTATCCCTTTACTACTGTAAACTCTGAGTGAGTCTACAATCCCTCCCAGTGCAATTGTTAACCAGACAATGCACTCACATCTTTCTTTATCACTCTATTACTGTAAACTCTGAGTGAGTCTACATCCCTCCCAGTGCAATTGTTAACCAGACAATACACTCACATCTTTCTTTTCACTTGATTACTGTAAACTCTGAGTGAGTCTACAATCCCTCCCAGTGCAATTGTTAACCAGACAATACACTCACATCTTTCTTTATCACTTTATTACTGTCAACAATGAGTGAGCCCACAATCCCTCCCAGTGCAATTGTTAACCAGACAATACACTCACATCTTTCTTTATCACTTTATTACTGTCAACAATAAGTGAGCCCACAATCCCTCCCAGGGCAATTGTTAGGCAGACAATACACTCACATCTTTCTTTATCACATTATTACTGTAAATTCTGAGTGAGTCTACAATCCCTCCCAGTGCAATTGTTAACCAGACAGTACACTCACATCTTTCTTTATCACTTGATTACTGTAAAGTCTGAGTGAGTCCACAATCCCTCCCAGTGCAATTGTTAACCAGACAATACACTCACATCTTTCTTTATCACGTTATTACAGTAAACTCTGAGTGAGCCTACAATCCCTCGCTGTGCAATTATTAACCAGACAATACATTCACATCTTTCTTTATCACTTTATTACTGTAAACTCTGAGTGAATCTACAATCCCTCCCAGTGCAATTGTTAACCAGACAATACACTCACATCTTTCTTTATCACTTGATTACTGTAAATTCTGAGTGAGTCTACAGTCCCTCCAAGTGCAATTGTTAAACAGACAATACATACACATCTTTCTTTATCACTTTATTACTGTAAACTCTGAGTGAGTCTACAAACCCTCCCAGTGCACTTGTTAAACAGACAATACACTCACATCTTTCTTTATCACTTTATTACTGTAAACTCTGAGTGAGTCTACAATCCCTCCCAGTGCAATTGTTAACCAGACAATGCACTCACATCTTTCTTTATCACTTTATTACTGCAAACAATGAGTGAGCCCACAATCCCTCCCAGTGCAATTGTTAACCAGACAATACACTCACATCTTTCTTTATGACTTTTTTATAGTAAACTCTGAGTGAGTTTACAATCCCTCCCAGTGCAATTGTTAACCAGAGAATACACTCACATCTTTCTTTATCACTTTATTACTGTAAACTCTGAGTGAGTCTACAATCCCTCGCAGTGCAATTGTTAACCAGACAATACACTCATATCTTTCTTTATCACTTTATTACAGTAAACTCTGAGTGAGTCTATAAATCCCTCCCAGTGCAATTGTTAACCAGACAATACACTCACATCTTTATTTATCACTTTATGACAGTAAACTCTGAGTGAGTCTACAATCCCTCCCAATGCAATTGTTAACCAGACAATAAATTCACATCATTCTTTATCACTTTATGACTGTAAACTCTGAGTGAGTCCACAATCCCTCCAAGTGCAATTGTTAACAGACAATCAACTCACATCATTCTTTATCACTTTATTACTGTAAAGTCTGAGTGAGTCTACAATCCCTCCCAGTGCAATTGTTAACCAGACAACACACACACATCTTTCTTTATCACTTTATTACTGTAAACTCTGAGTGAGTCTACAATCCCTCCCAGTGCAATAGTTAACCGGACAATACAGTCACATCTTTCTTTATCACTTTATTACTGTAAACTCTGAGTGAGTCGACAATCCTTCCCAGTGCAATTGTTAAACAGACAATACACTCACATCTTTCTGTATCACTTTATTACTGTAAACAATGAGTGAGCCCACAATCCCTCCCAGTGCAATTGTTAACCAGACAACACACTCACATCTTTCTTTATCACTTTATTACTGTAAACTCTGAGTGAGTCTACAATCCCTCCCAGTGCAATAGTTAACCGGACAATACAGTCACATCTTTCTTTATCACTTTATTACTGTAAACTCTGAGTGGGTCGACAATCCTTCCCAGTGCAATTGTTAAACAGACAATACACTCACATCTTTCTGTATCACTTTATTACTGTAAACAATGAGTGAGCCCACAATCCCTCCCAGTGCAATAGTTAACCGGACAATACAGTCACATCTTTCTTTATCACTTTATTACTGTAAACTCTGAGTGAGTCGACAATCCTTCCCAGTGCAATTGTTAAACAGACAATACACTCACATCTTTCTGTATCACTTTATTACAGTAAACTCTGAGTGAGTCGACAGTCCCTCACAGTGCACTTGTTAAACAGACAATGCACTCACATCATTCTTTATCACTTTATTACTGTAAACTCTGAGTGAGTCTACAATCCCTCCCAGTGCAATTGTTAAACAGACAATACACTCACATCTTTCTTTATCACTTGATTACTGTAAACTCTGAATGAGTCTACAATCCCTCACAATGCAATTGTTAAACAGACAACACACTCACATCTTTCTTTATCACTTTATTACTGTAAACAATGAGTGAGCCCACAATCCCTCCCAGTGCAATTGTTAACCAGACAATACACTCACATCGTTCTTTATCACTTTATTACTGTAAACTCTGAGTGAGTCTACAATCCCTCCCAGTGCAATTGTTAACCAGACAATACACTCACATCTTTCTTTATCACTTGATTACTGTAAACTCTGAGTGAGTCTACAATCCCTCCCAGTGCAATTGTTAACCAGACAATACACTCACATCTTTCTTTATCACTTTATTACTGTAAACAATGAGTGAGCCCACAATCCCTCCCAGTGCAATTGTTAACCAGACAATACACTCACATCTTTCTTTATCACATTATTACAGTAAACTCTGAGTGAGTCTACAATCCCTCCCAGTGCATTGTTAACCAGACAGTACACTCACATCTTTCTTTATCACTTGATTACTGTAAAGTCTGAGTGAGTCCATAATCCCTCCCAGTGCAATTGTTAACCAGACAATACACTCACATCTTTCTTTATCACGTTATTACAGTAAACTCTGAGTGAGCCTACAATCCCTCGCAGTGCAATTGTTAACCAGACAATACATTCACATCTCTCTTTATCACTTTATTACTGTAAACTCTGAGTGAATCTACAATCCCTCCCAGTGCAATTGTTAACCAGACAATACACTCACATCTTTCTTTATCACTTGATTACTGTTAATTCTGAGTGAGTCCACAGTCCCTCCAAGTGCAATTGTTAAACAGACAATACATACACATCTTTCTTTATCACTTTATTACTTTAAACTCTGAGTGAGTCCACAAACCCTCCCAGTGCAATTGTAAAACAGACAATACACTCACATCTTTCTTTATCACTTTACTACTGTAAACTCTGAGTGAGTCTACAATCCCTCCCAGTGCAATTGTTAACCAGACAATGCACTCACATCTTTCTTTATCACTCTATTACTGTAAACTCTGAGTGAGTCTACAATCCCTCCCAGTGCAATTGTTAACCAGACAATACACTCACATCTTTCTTTTCACTTGATTACTGTAAACTCTGAGTGAGTCTACAATCCCTCCCAGTGCAATTGTTAACCAGACAATACACTCACATCTTTCTTTATCACTTTATTACTGTCAACAATGAGTGAGCCCACAATCCCTCCCAGTGCAATTGTTAACCAGACAATACACTCACATCTTTCTTTATCACTTTATTACTGTCAACAATAAGTGAGCCCACAATCCCTCCCAGTGCAATTGTTAAGCAGACAATACACTCACATCTTTCTTTATCACATTATTACTGTAAATTCTGAGTGAGTCTACAATCCCTCCCAGTGCAATTGTTAACCAGACAGTACACTCACATCTTTCTTTATCACTTGATTACTGTAAAGTCTGAGTGAGTCCACAATCCCTCCCAGTGCAATTGTTAACCAGACAATACACTCACATCTTTCTTTATCACGTTATTACAGTAAACTCTGAGTGAGCCTACAATCCCTCGCAGTGCAATTGTTAACCAGACAATACATTCACATCTTTCTTTATCACTTTATTACTGTAAATTCTGAGTGAATCTACAATCCCTCCCAGTGCAATTGTTAACCAGACAATACACTCACATCTTTCTTTATCTATTGATTACTGTAAATTCTGAGTGAGTCTACAGTCCCTCCAAGTGCAATTGTTAAACAGACAATACATACACATCTTTCTTTATCACTTTACTACTGTAAACTCTGAGTGAGTCTACAAACCCTCCCAGTGCAATTGTTAAACAGACAATACACTCACATCTTTCTTTATCACTTTATTACTGTAAACTCTGAGTGAGTCTACAATCCCTCCCAGTGCAATTGTTAACCAGACAATGCACTCACATCTTTCTTTATCACTTTATTACTGTAAACAATGAGTGATCCCACAATCCCTCCCAGTGCAATTGTTAACCAGGCAATACACTCACATCTTTCTTTATCACTTTATGACTGTAAACACTGAGTGAGTCTACAATCCCTCCCAGTGCAATTGTTAACCAGAAAATACATTCACATCTTTCTTTATCACTTTATTACTGTAAACACTGAGTGTGTCTACAATCCCTCCCAGTGCAATTGTTAACCAGACAATACACTCACATCTTTCTTTATCACTTTATTACTGTAAATTCTGAGTGAGTCAACAATCCCTCCCAGTGCAATTGTTAAACAGACAATACACTCACATCTTTCATTATCACTTTATTAATGTAAACTCTGAGTGAGTCTACAATCCCTCCCAGTGCAATTGTTAACCAGACAATGCACTCACATCTTTCTTTATCACTTTATTACTGTAAACAATGAGTGAGCCCACAATCATTCCCAGTGCAATTGTTAACCAGACAATACACTCACATCTTTCTTTATCACTTTATTACTTTAAACTCTGAGTGAGTCCACAATCCCTCCCAGTGCAATTGTTAACCAGACAAGACACTCACATCTTTCTTTATCATTTTATTACTGTAAACTCTGAGTGAGTCTACAATCCCTCCCAGTGCAATTGTTATCAGACATAAACTCACATCTTTCTTTATCACTTGATTACTGTAAATTCTGAGTGAGTCTACAGTCCCTCCAAGTGCAATTGTTAAACAGACAATACATACACATCTTTCTTTATCACTTTATTACTGTAAACTCTGAGTGAGTCTACAAACCCTCCCAGTGCACTTGTTAAACAGACAATACACTCACATCTTTCTTTATCACTTTATTACTGTAAACTCTGAGTGAGTCTACAATCCCTCCCAGTGCAATTGTTAACCAGACAATGCACTCACATCTTTCTTTATCACTTTATTACTGCAAACAATGAGTGAGCCCACAATCCCTCCCAGTGCAATTGTTAACCAGACAATACACTCACATCTTTCTTTATGACTTTTTTATAGTAAACTCTGAGTGAGTTTACAATCCCTCCCAGTGCAATTGTTAACCAGAGAATACACTCACATCTTTCTTTATCACTTTATTACTGTAAACTCTGAGTGAGTCTACAATCCCTCGCAGTGCAATTGTTAACCAGACAATACACTCACATCTTTCTTTATCACTTTATGACAGTAAACTCTGAGTGAGTCTACAATCCCTCCCAATGCAATTGTTAACCAGACAATAAATTCACATCATTCTTTATCACTTTATGACTGTAAACTCTGAGTGAGTCCACAATCCCTCCAAGTGCAATTGTTAACAGACAATCAACTCACATCATTCTTTATCACTTTATTACTGTAAAGTCTGAGTGAGTCTACAATCCCTCCCAGTGCAATTGTTAACCAGACAACACACACACATCTTTCTTTATCTCTTTATTACTGTAAACTCTGAGTGAGTCTACAATCCCTCCCAGTGCAATAGTTAACCGGACAATACAGTCACATCTTTCTTTATCACTTTATTACTGTAAACTCTGAGTGAGTCGACAATCCTTCCCAGTGCAATTGTTAAACAGACAATACACTCACATCTTTCTGTATCACTTTATTACTGTAAACAATGAGTGAGCCCACAATCCCTCCCAGTGCAATTGTTAACCAGACAACACACTCACATCTTTCTTTATCACTTTATTACTGTAAACTCTGAGTGAGTCTACAATCCCTCCCAGTGCAATAGTTAACCGGACAATACAGTCACATCTTTCTTTATCACTTTATTACTGTAAACTCTGAGTGGGTCGACAATCCTTCCCAGTGCAATTGTTAAACAGACAATACACTCACATCTTTCTGTATCACTTTATTACTGTAAACAATGAGTGAGCCCACAATCCCTCCCAGTGCAATAGTTAACCGGACAATACAGTCACATCTTTCTTTATCACTTTATTACTGTAAACTCTGAGTGAGTCGACAATCCTTCCCAGTGCAATTGTTAAACAGACAATACACTCACATCTTTCTGTATCACTTTATTACAGTAAACTCTGAGTGAGTCGACAGTCCCTCACAGTGCACTTGTTAAACAGACAATGCACTCACATCATTCTTTATCACTTTATTACTGTAAACACTGAGTGTGTCTACAATCCCTCCCAGTGCAATTGTTAACCAGACAATACACTCACATCTTTCTTTATCACTTTATTACTGTAAATTCTGAGTGAGTCAACAATCCCTCCCAGTGCAATTGTTAAACAGACAATACACTCACATCTTTCATTATCACTTTATTAATGTAAACTCTGAGTGAGTCTACAATCCCTCCCAGTGCAATTGTTAACCAGACAATGCACTCACATCTTTCTTTATCACTTTATTACTGTAAACAATGAGTGAGCCCACAATCATTCCCAGTGCAATTGTTAACCAGACAATACACTCACATCTTTCTTTATCACTTTATTACTTTAAACTCTGAGTGAGTCCACAATCCCTCCCAGTGCAATTGTTAACCAGACAAGACACTCACATCTTTCTTTATCATTTTATTACTGTAAACTCTGAGTGAGTCTACAATCCCTCCCAGTGCAATTGTTATCAGACATAAACTCACATCTTTCTTTATCACTTGATTACTGTAAATTCTGAGTGAGTCTACAGTCCCTCCAAGTGCAATTGTTAAACAGACAATACATACACATCTTTCTTTATCACTTTATTACTGTAAACTCTGAGTGAGTCTACAAACCCTCCCAGTGCACTTGTTAAACAGACAATACACTCACATCTTTCTTTATCACTTTATTACTGTAAACTCTGAGTGAGTCTACAATCCCTCCCAGTGCAATTGTTAACCAGACAATGCACTCACATCTTTCTTTATCACTTTATTACTGCAAACAATGAGTGAGCCCACAATCCCTCCCAGTGCAATTGTTAACCAGACAATACACTCACATCTTTCTTTATGACTTTTTTATAGTAAACTCTGAGTGAGTTTACAATCCCTCCCAGTGCAATTGTTAACCAGAGAATACACTCACATCTTTCTTTATCACTTTATTACTGTAAACTCTGAGTGAGTCTACAATCCCTCGCAGTGCAATTGTTAACCAGACAATACACTCACATCTTTCTTTATCACTTTATGACAGTAAACTCTGAGTGAGTCTACAATCCCTCCCAATGCAATTGTTAACCAGACAATAAATTCACATCATTCTTTATCACTTTATGACTGTAAACTCTGAGTGAGTCCACAATCCCTCCAAGTGCAATTGTTAACAGACAATCAACTCACATCATTCTTTATCACTTTATTACTGTAAAGTCTGAGTGAGTCTACAATCCCTCCCAGTGCAATTGTTAACCAGACAACACACACACATCTTTCTTTATCTCTTTATTACTGTAAACTCTGAGTGAGTCTACAATCCCTCCCAGTGCAATAGTTAACCGGACAATACAGTCACATCTTTCTTTATCACTTTATTACTGTAAACTCTGAGTGAGTCGACAATCCTTCCCAGTGCAATTGTTAAACAGACAATACACTCACATCTTTCTGTATCACTTTATTACTGTAAACAATGAGTGAGCCCACAATCCCTCCCAGTGCAATTGTTAACCAGACAACACACTCACATCTTTCTTTATCACTTTATTACTGTAAACTCTGAGTGAGTCTACAATCCCTCCCAGTGCAATAGTTAACCGGACAATACAGTCACATCTTTCTTTATCACTTTATTACTGTAAACTCTGAGTGGGTCGACAATCCTTCCCAGTGCAATTGTTAAACAGACAATACACTCACATCTTTCTGTATCACTTTATTACTGTAAACAATGAGTGAGCCCACAATCCCTCCCAGTGCAATAGTTAACCGGACAATACAGTCACATCTTTCTTTATCACTTTATTACTGTAAACTCTGAGTGAGTCGACAATCCTTCCCAGTGCAATTGTTAAACAGACAATATACTCACATCTTTCTGTATCACTTTATTACAGTAAACTCTGAGTGAGTCGACAGTCCCTCACAGTGCACTTGTTAAACAGACAATGCACTCACATCATTCTTTATCACTTTATTACTGTAAACTCTGAGTGAGTCTACAATCCCTCCCAGTGCAATTGTTAAACAGACAATACACTCACATCTTTCTTTATCACTTGATTACTGTAAACTCTGAATGAGTCTACAATCCCTCACAATGCAATTGTTAAACAGACAACACACTCACATCTTTCTTTATCACTTTATTACTGTAAACAATGAGTGAGCCCACAATCCCTCCCAGTGCAATTGTTAACCAGACAATACACTCACATCGTTCTTTATCACTTTATTACTGTAAACTCTGAGTGAGTCTACAATCCCTCCCAGTGCAATTGTTAACCAGACAATACACTCACATCTTTCTTTATCACTTGATTACTGTAAACTCTGAGTGAGTCTACAATCCCTCCCAGTGCAATTGTTAACCAGACAATACACTCACATCTTTCTTTATCACTTTATTACTGTAAACAATGAGTGAGCCCACAATCCCTCCCAGTGCAATTGTCAACCAGACAATACACTCACATCTTTCTTTATCACATTATTACTGTAAACTCTGAGTGAGTCTACAATCCCTCCCAGTGCAATTGTTAACCAGACAGTACACTCACATCTTTCTTTATCACTTGATTACTGTAAAGTCTGAGTGAGTCCATAATCCCTCCCAGTGCAATTGTTAACCAGACAATACACTCACATCTTTCTTTATCACGTTATTACAGTAAACTCTGAGTGAGCCTACAATCCCTCGCAGTGCAATTGTTAACCAGACAATACATTCACATCTCTCTTTATCACTTTATTACTGTAAACTCTGAGTGAATCTACAATCCCTCCCAGTGCAATTGTTAACCAGACAATACACTCACATCTTTCTTTATCACTTGATTACTGTTAATTCTGAGTGAGTCCACAGTCCCTCCAAGTGCAATTGTTAAACAGACAATACATACACATCTTTCTTTATCACTTTATTACTTTAAACTCTGAGTGAGTCCACAAACCCTCCCAGTGCAATTGTAAAACAGACAATACACTCACATCTTTCTTTATCACTTTACTACTGTAAACTCTGAGTGAGTCTACAATCCCTCCCAGTGCAATTGTTAACCAGACAATGCACTCACATCTTTCTTTATCACTCTATTACTGTAAACTCTGAGTGAGTCTACAATCCCTCCCAGTGCAATTGTTAACCAGACAATACACTCACATCTTTCTTTTCACTTGATTACTGTAAACTCTGAGTGAGTCTACAATCCCTCCCAGTGCAATTGTTAACCAGACAATACACTCACATCTTTCTTTATCACTTTATTACTGTCAACAATGAGTGAGCCCACAATCCCTCCCAGTGCAATTGTTAACCAGACAATACACTCACATCTTTCTTTATCACTTTATTACTGTCAACAATAAGTGAGCCCAAAATCCCTCCCAGTGCAATTGTTAAGCAGACAATACACTCACATCTTTCTTTATCACATTATTACTGTAAACTCTGAGTGAGTCTACAATCCCTCCCAGTGCAATTGTTAACCAGACAGTACACTCACATCTTTCTTTATCACTTGATTACTGTAAAGTCTGAGTGAGTCCACAATCCCTCCCAGTGCAATTGTTAACCAGACAATACACTCACATCTTTCTTTATCACGTTATTACAGTAAACTCTGAGTGAGCCTACAATCCCTCGCAGTGCAATTGTTAACCAGACAATGCATTCACATCTTTCTTTATCACTTTATTACTGTAAATTCTGAGTGAATCTACAATCCCTCCCAGTGCAATTGTTAACCAGACAATACACTCACATCTTTCTTTATCTATTGATTACTGTAAATTCTGAGTGAGTCTACAGTCCCTCCAAGTGCAATTGTTAAACAGACAATACATACACATCTTTCTTTATCACTTTATTACTGTAAACTCTGAGTGAGTCTACAAACCCTCCCAGTGCAATTGTTAAACAGACAATACACTCACATCTTTCTTTATCACTTTATTACTGTAAACTCTGAGTGAGTCTACAATCCCTCTAAGTGCAATTGTTAACCAGACAATGCACTCACATCTTTCTTTATCACTTTATTACTGTAAACAATGAGTGATCCCACAATCCCTCCCAGTGCAATTGTTAACCAGGCAATACACTCACATCTTTCTTTATCACTTTATGACTGTAAACACTGAGTGAGTCTACAATCCCTCCCAGTGCAATTGTTAACCAGAAAATACATTCACATCTTTCTTTATCACTTTATTACTGTAAATTCTGAGTGAGTCAACAATCCCTCCCAGTGCAATTGTTAACCAGACAATACATTCACATCTTTCTTTATCACTTTATTAATGTAAACTCTGAGTGAGTCTACAATCCCTCCCAGTGCAATTGTTAACCAGACAATGCACTCACATCTTTCTTTATCACTTTATTACTGTAAACAATGAGTGAGCCCACAATCCCTCCCAGTGCAATTGTTAACCAGGCAATACACTCACATCTTTCTTTATCACTTTATGACTGTAAACACTGAGTGAGTCTACAATCCCTCCCAGTGCAATTGTTAACCAGAAAATACATTCACATCTTTCTTTATCACTTTATTACTGTAAACACTGAGTGTGTCTACAATCCCTCCCAGTGCAATTGTTATCAGACATAAACTCACAACTTTCTTTGTCACTTTATTCCTGTAAAGTCTGAGTGAGTCTACAATCCCTCCAAGTGCAATTGTTAACCAGACAATACACTCACATCTTTCTTTATCACTTTATTACTGTAAACTCCGAGTGAGTCTACAATCCCTCCCATTACAATTGTTTATCAGACAATACACTCACAACTTTCTTTATCACTTTATTACTGTAAAGTCTGAGTTAGTCTACAATCCCTCCCAGTGCAATTGTTAACCAGACAATACACTCACATCTTTCTTTTTCAGTGTATTACTGTAAAATCTGAGTGAGTCTACAATCCCTCCCAGTGCAATTGTTAACCAGACAATACACTCACATCTTTCTTTATCACTTTATTACTGTAAACTCTGAGTGAGTCTACAATCCCTCCCAGTGCAATTGTTAACCAGACAATTCACTCACATCTTTCTTTATCACTTTATTACAGTAAACTCTGATTGAGTCTACAATCCCTCCCAGTGCAAATGTTAACCAGACAATACACTCACATCTTTCTTTATCACTTTATGACAGTAAACTCTGAGTGAGTCTACAATCCCTCCCAGTGCAATTGTTAACCAGACAATAAATTCACATCATTCTTTATCACTTTATGACTGTAAACTCTGAGTGAGTCTACAATCCCTCCCAGTGCAATTGTTAACAGACAATAAACTCACATCTTTCTTTATCACGTTATTACTGTAAATTCTGAGTGAGTCTACGATCCCTCCCAGTGCAATTGTTAACCAGACAATACACTCACATCTTTCTTTATCACTTTATTACTGTGAACTCTGAGTGAGTCTACAATCCCTCCCAGTGCAATAGTTAACCAGACAATACACTCACATCTTTCTTTATCACTTTATTACAGTAAACTCAGAGTGAGTCCACAATCCCTCCCAGTGCAATTGTTAACCAGTCAATCAACTCACATCATTCTTTATCACTTCATTACTGTAAAGTCTGAGTGAGTCTACAATCCCTCCCAGTGCAATTGTTAACCAGACAACACACTCACATCTTTCTTTATCACTTTATTACTGTAAACTCTGAGTGAGTCTACAATCCCTCCCAGTGCAATAGTTAACCGGACAATACAGTCACATCTTTCTTTATCACTTTATTACTGTAAACTCTGAGTGAGTCGACAATCCTTCCCAGTGCAATTGTTAAACAGACAATACACTCACATCTTTCTGTATCACTTTATTACTGTAAACAATGAGTGAGCCCACAATCCCTCCCAGTGCAATTGTTAACCAGACAACACACTCACATCTTTCTCTATCACTTTATTACTGTAAACTCTGAGTGAGTCTACAATCCCTCCCAGTGCAATAGTTAACCGGACAATACAGTCACATCTTTCTTTATCACTTGATTACTGTAAACTCTGAGTGAGTCGACAATCCTTCCCAGTGCAATAGTTAAACAGACAATACACTCACATCTTTCTGTATCACTTTATTACAGTAAACTCTGAGTGAGTCTACAATCCCTCCCAGTGCAATTGTTAACCAGACAAGACACTCACATCTTTCTTTATCATTTTATTACTGTAAACTCTGAGTGAGTCTACAATCCCTCCCAGTGCAATTGTTATCAGACATAAACTCACATCTTTCTTTATCACTTGATTACTGTAAATTCTGAGTGAGTCTACAGTCCCTCCAAGTGCAATTGTTAAACAGACAATACATACACATCTTTCTTTATCACTTTATTACTGTAAACTCTGAGTGAGTCTACAAACCCTCCCAGTGCACTTGTTAAACAGACAATACACTCACATCTTTCTTTATCACTTTATTACTGTAAACTCTGAGTGAGTCTACAATCCCTCCCAGTGCAATTGTTAACCAGACAATGCACTCACATCTTTCTTTATCACTTTATTACTGCAAACAATGAGTGAGCCCACAATCCCTCCCAGTGCAATTGTTAACCAGACAATACACTCACATCTTTCTTTATGACTTTTTTATAGTAAACTCTGAGTGAGTTTACAATCCCTCCCAGTGCAATTGTTAACCAGAGAATACACTCACATCTTTCTTTATCACTTTATTACTGTAAACTCTGAGTGAGTCTACAATCCCTCGCAGTGCAATTGTTAACCAGACAATACACTCACATCTTTCTTTATCACTTTATTACAGTAAACTCTGAGTGAGTCTATAAATCCCTCCCAGTGCAATTGTTAACCAGACAATACACTCACATCTTTCTTTATCACTTTATGACAGTAAACTCTGTGTGAGTCTACAATCCCTCCCAATGCAATTGTTAACCAGACAATAAATTCACATCATTCTTTATCACTTTATGACTGTAAACTCTGAGTGAGTCCACAATCCCTCCAAGTGCAATTGTTAACAGACAATCAACTCACATCATTCTTTATCACTTTATTACTGTAAAGTCTGAGTGAGTCTACAATCCCTCCCAGTGCAATTGTTAACCAGACAACACACACACATCTTTCTTTATCTCTTTATTACTGTAAACTCTGAGTGAGTCTACAATCCCTCCCAGTGCAATAGTTAACCGGACAATACAGTCACATCTTTCTTTATCACTTTATTACTGTAAATTCTGAGTGAGTCGACAATCCTTCCCAGTGCAATTGTTAAACAGACAATACACTCACATCTTTCTGTATCACTTTATTACTGTAAACAATGAGTGAGCCCACAATCCCTCCCAGTGCAATTGTTAACCAGACAACACACTCACATCTTTCTTTATCACTTTATTACTGTAAACTCTGAGTGAGTCTACAATCCCTCCCAGTGCAATAGTTAACCGGACAATACAGTCACATCTTTCTTTATCACTTTATTACTGTAAACTCTGAGTGGGTCGACAATCCTTCCCAGTGCAATTGTTAAACAGACAATACACTCACATCTTTCTGTATCACTTTATTACTGTAAACAATGAGTGAGCCCACAATCCCTCCCAGTGCAATAGTTACCGGACAATACAGTCACATCTTTCTTTATCACTTTATTACTGTAAACTCTGAGTGAGTCGACAATCCTTCCCAGTGCAATTGTTAAACAGACAATACACTCACATCTTTCTGTATCACTTTATTACAGTAAACTCTGAGTGAGTCGACAGTCCCTCACAGTGCACTTGTTAAACAGACAATGCACTCACATCATTCTTTATCACTTTATTACTGTAAACTCTGAGTGAGTCTACAATCCCTCCCAGTGCAATTGTTAAACAGACAATACACTCACATCTTTCTTTATCACTTGATTACTGTAAACTCTGAATGAGTCTACAATCCCTCACAATGCAATTGTTAAACAGACAACACACTCACATCTTTCTTTATCACTTTATTACTGTAAACAATGAGTGAGCCCACAATCCCTCCCAGTGCAATTGTTAACCAGACAATACACTCACATCGTTCTTTATCACTTTATTACTGTAAACTCTGAGTGAGTCTACAATCCCTCCCAGTGCAATTGTTAACCAGACAATACACTCACATCTTTCTTTATCACTTGATTACTGTAAACTCTGAGTGAGTCTACAATCCCTCCCAGTGCAATTGTTAACCAGACAATACACTCACATCTTTCTTTATCACTTTATTACTGTAAACAATGAGTGAGCCCACAATCCCTCCCAGTGCAATTGTCAACCAGACAATACACTCACATCTTTCTTTATCACATTATTACTGTAAACTCTGAGTGAGTCTACAATCCCTCCCAGTGCAATTGTTAACCAGACAGTACACTCACATCTTTCTTTATCACTTGATTACTGTAAAGTCTGAGTGAGTCCATAATCCCTCCCAGTGCAATTGTTAACCAGACAATACACTCACATCTTTCTTTATCACGTTATTACAGTAAACTCTGAGTGAGCCTACAATCCCTCGCAGTGCAATTGTTAACCAGACAATACATTCACATCTCTCTTTATCACTTTATTACTGTAAACTCTGAGTGAATCTACAATCCCTCCCAGTGCAATTGTTAACCAGACAATACACTCACATCTTTCTTTATCACTTGATTACTGTTAATTCTGAGTGAGTCCACAGTCCCTCCAAGTGCAATTGTTAAACAGACAATACATACACATCTTTCTTTATCACTTTATTACTTTAAACTCTGAGTGAGTCCACAAACCCTCCCAGTGCAATTGTAAAACAGACAATACACTCACATCTTTCTTTATCACTTTACTACTGTAAACTCTGAGTGAGTCTACAATCCCTCCCAGTGCAATTGTTAACCAGACAATGCACTCACATCTTTCTTTATCACTCTATTACTGTAAACTCTGAGTGAGTCTACAATCCCTCCCAGTGCAATTGTTAACCAGACAATACACTCACATCTTTCTTTTCACTTGATTACTGTAAACTCTGAGTGAGTCTACAATCCCTCCCAGTGCAATTGTTAACCAGACAATACACTCACATCTTTCTTTATCACTTTATTACTGTCAACAATGAGTGAGCCCACAATCCCTCCCAGTGCAATTGTTAACCAGACAATACACTCACATCTTTCTTTATCACTTTATTACTGTCAACAATAAGTGAGCCCAAAATCCCTCCCAGTGCAATTGTTAAGCAGACAATACACTCACATCTTTCTTTATCACATTATTACTGTAAACTCTGAGTGAGTCTACAATCCCTCCCAGTGCAATTGTTAACCAGACAGTACACTCACATCTTTCTTTATCACTTGATTACTGTAAAGTCTGAGTGAGTCCACAATCCCTCCCAGTGCAATTGTTAACCAGACAATACACTCACATCTTTCTTTATCACGTTATTACAGTAAACTCTGAGTGAGCCTACAATCCCTCGCAGTGCAATTGTTAACCAGACAATACATTCACATCTTTCTTTATCACTTTATTACTGTAAATTCTGAGTGAATCTACAATCCCTCCCAGTGCAATTGTTAACCAGACAATACACTCACATCTTTCTTTATCTATTGATTACTGTAAATTCTGAGTGAGTCTACAGTCCCTCCAAGTGCAATTGTTAAACAGACAATACATACACATCTTTCTTTATCACTTTATTACTGTAATCTCTGAGTGAGTCTACAAACCCTCCCAGTGCAATTGTTAAACAGACAATACACTCACATCTTTCTTTATCACTTTATTACTGTAAACTCTGAGTGAGTCTACAATCCCTCTAAGTGCAATTGTTAACCAGACAATGCACTCACATCTTTCTTTATCACTTTATTACTGTAAACAATGAGTGATCCCACAATCCCTCCCAGTGCAATTGTTAACCAGGCAATACCCTCACATCTTTCTTTATCACTTTATGACTGTAAACACTGAGTGAGTCTACAATCCCTCCCAGTGCAATTGTTAACCAGAAAATACATTCACATCTTTCTTTATCACTTTATTACTGTAAACACTGAGTGTGTCTACAATCCCTCCCAGTGCAATTGTTAACCAGACAATACACTCACATCTTTCTTTATCACTTTATTACTGTAAATTCTGAGTGAGTCAACAATCCCTCCCAGTGCAATTGTTAAACAGACAATACATTCACATCTTTCTTTATCACTTTATTAATGTAAACTCTGAGTGAGTCTACAATCCCTCCCAGTGCAATTGTTAACCAGACAATGCACTCACATCTTTCTTTATCACTTTATTACTGTAAACAATGAGTGAGCCCACAATCCCTCCCAGTGCAATTGTTAACCAGGCAATACACTCACATCTTTCTTTATCACTTTATGACTGTAAACACTGAGTGAGTCTACAATCCCTCCCAGTGCAATTGTTAACCAGAAAATACATTCACATCTTTCTTTATCACTTTATTACTGTAAACACTGAGTGTGTCTACAATCCCTCCCAGTGCAATTGTTATCAGACATAAACTCACAACTTTCTTTGTCACTTTATTCCTGTAAAGTCTGAGTGAGTCTACAATCCCTCCAAGTGCAATTGTTAACCAGACAATACACTCACATCTTTCTTTATCACTTTATTACTGTAAACTCCGAGTGAGTCTACAATCCCTCCCATTACAATTGTTTATCAGACAATACACTCACAACTTTCTTTATCACTTTATTACTGTAAAGTCTGAGTTAGTCTACAATCCCTCCCAGTGCAATTGTTAACCAGACAATACACTCACATCTTTCTTTTTCAGTGTATTACTGTAAAATCTGAGTGAGTCTACAATCCCTCCCAGTGCAATTGTTAACCAGACAATACACTCACATCTTTCTTTATCACTTTATTACTGTAAACTCTGAGTGAGTCTACAATCCCTCCCAGTGCAATTGTTAACCAGACAATTCACTCACATCTTTCTTTATCACTTTATTACGGTAAACTCTGATTGAGTCTACAATCCCTCCCAGTGCAAATGTTAACCAGACAATACACTCACATCTTTCTTTATCACTTTATGACAGTAAACTCTGAGTGAGTCTACAATCCCTCCCAGTGCAATTGTTAACCAGACAATAAATTCACATCATTCTTTATCACTTTATGACTGTAAACTCTGAGTGAGTCTACAATCCCTCCCAGTGCAATTGTTAACAGACAATAAACTCACATCTTTCTTTATCACGTTATTACTGTAAATTCTGAGTGAGTCTACGATCCCTCCCAGTGCAATTGTTAACCAGACAATACACTCACATCTTTCTTTATCACTTTATTACTGTGAACTCTGAGTGAGTCTACAATCCCTCCCAGTGCAATAGTTAACCAGACAATACACTCACATCTTTCTTTATCACTTTATTACAGTAAACTCAGAGTGAGTCCGCAATCCCTCCCAGTGCAATTGTTAACCAGTCAATCAACTCACATCATTCTTTATCACTTCATTACTGTAAAGTCTGAGTGAGTCTACAATCCCTCCCAGTGCAATTGTTAACCAGACAACACACTCACATCTTTCTTTATCACTTTATTACTGTAAACTCTGAGTGAGTCTACAATCCCTCCCAGTGCAATAGTTAACCGGACAATACAGTCACATCTTTCTTTATCACTTTATTACTGTAAACTCTGAGTGAGTCGACAATCCTTCCCAGTGCAATTGTTAAACAGACAATACACTCACATCTTTCTGTATCACTTTATTACTGTAAACAATGAGTGAGCCCACAATCCCTCCCAGTGCAATTGTTAACCAGACAACACACTCACATCTTTCTCTATCACTTTATTACTGTAAACTCTGAGTGAGTCTACAATCCCTCCCAGTGCAATAGTTAACAGGACAATACAGTCACATCTTTCTTTATCACTTGATTACTGTAAACTCTGAGTGAGTCGACAATCCTTCCCAGTGCAATAGTTAAACAGACAATACACTCACATCTTTCTGTATCACTTTATTACAGTAAACTCTGAGTGAGTCGACAGTCCCTCACAGTGCACTTGTTAAACAGACAATGCACTCACATCATTCTTTATCACTTTATTACTGTAAAATCTGAGTGAGTCTACAATCCCTCCCAGTGCAATTGTTAAACAGACAATACACTCACATCTTTCTTTATCACTTGATTACTGTAAACTCTGAATGAGTCTACAATTCCTCACAGTGCAATTGTTAAACAGACAACACACTCACATCTTTCTTTATCACTTTATTACTGTAAACAATGAGTGAGCCCACAATCCCTCCCAGTGCAACTGTTAACCAGACAATACACTCACATCTTTCTTTTTCAGTGTATTACTGTAAAATCTGAGTGAGTCTACAATCCCTCCCAGTGCAATTGTTAACCAGACAATACACTCACATATTTCTTTATCACTTTATTACTGTAAACTCTGAGTGAGTCTACAATCCCTCCCAGTGCAATTGTTAACCAGACAATGCACTCACATCTTTCTTTATCACTTTATTACAGTAAACTCTGAGTGAGTCTACAATCCCTCCCAGTGCAATTGTTAACCAGACAATACACTCACATCTTTCTTTTTCACTTTATGACAGTAAACTCTGAGTGAGTCTACAATCCCTCCCAGTGCAATTGTTAACCAGACAATAAATTCACATCATTCTTTATCACTTTATAACTGTAAACTCTGAGTGAGTCTACAATCCCTCCCAGTGCAATTGTTAACAGACAATAAACTCACATCTTTCTTTATCACGTTATTACTGTAAATTCTGAGTGAGTCTACAATCCCTCCCAGTGCAATTGTTAACCAGACAATACACTCACATCTTTCTTTATCACTTTATTACTGTGAACTCTGAGTGAGTCTACAATCCCTCCCAGTGCAATAGTTAACCAGACAATACACTCACATCTTTATTTATCACTTTATTACAGTAAACTCAGAGTGAGTCCACAATCCCTCCCAGTGCAATTGTTAACCAGTCAATCCACTCACATCTTTCTTTATCACTTTATGACTGTAAACTCTGAGTGAGTCTACAATCTCTCCCAGTGCAATTGTTAACAGACAATACACTCACATCTTTCTTTATCACTTTATTACTGTAAAGTCTGAGTGAGTCTACAATCCCTCCCAGTGCAATTGTTAACCAGACAATACACTCACACCTTTCTTTATCACTTTATTACAGTAAACTCTGAGTGAGCCTAAAATCCCTCCCAGTGCAGTTGTTAACCAGACAATACATTCACATCTTTCTTTATCACTTTATGACTGTAAACGCTGAGTGAGTCTACAATCCCTCCCAGTGCAATTGTTAACAGACAAAACACTCACATCTTTCTTTATCACTTTATTACTGTAAAGTCTGAGTGAGTCTACAATCCCTCCCAGTGCAATTGTTAACCAGACAATACACTCACATCTTTCTTTATCACTTTATTACTGTAAACTCTGAGTGAGTCTACAATCCCTCTCAGTGCAATTGTTAACCAGACAATACAGTCACATCTTTCTTTATCACTTTATTACTGTAAACAATGAGTGAGTCTACAATCCCTCCCAGTGCAATTGTTAAACAGACAATACATTCACATCTTTCTTTATCACTTTATTACTGTAAACTCTGAGTGAGTCTACAATCCCTCCCAGTGCAATTGTTAACCAGACAATGCACTCACATCTTTCTTTATCACTTTATTACTGTAAACAATGAGTGAGCCCACAATCCTTCCCAGTGCAATTGTTAAACGGACAATACACTCACATCTTTCTTTATCACTTTATTACTGTAAACTCTGAGTGAGTCTACAATCCCTGCCAGTGCAATTGTCAACCAGACAATACACTCACATCTTTCTGTATCACTTTATTACTGTAAACTCTGAGTGAGTCTACAATCCCTCCCAGTGCAATTGTTAACCAGACAATACACTCACATCTTTCTTTATCACTTTATTACAGTAAAATCTGAGTGAGTGTACAATCCCTCCCAGTGCAATTGTTAACCAGACAATACACTCACATCTTTCTTTATCACTTTATTACTATAAACTCTGGGTGAGCCGACAATCCCTCCCAGTGCAATTGTTAACCAGACAGTACACTCACATCTTTCTTTATCACTTTATTACTGTAAACTCTGAATGAGTCTACAATCCCTCCCAGTGCAATTGTTAACCAGACAATCCACTCACATCTTTCGTTATCACTTTATTACTGTAAACTCTGAGTGAGCCTACAATCCCTCCCAGTGCAATTGTTAACCAGACAATACATGCACTTCTTTATTTATCACTTTATCACTGTAAACTCTGGTTGAGTCTACAATCCCTCCCAGTGCAATTGTTAACCAGACAATACACTCCCATCTTTCTTTTTGACTCAACTTGTCCAATATGACACTCATACCCCACCCCAATCACCTGATCTCGGGCCGGCTCTGTGACGCCCCCAGTGGTGTCATCTGTCAGTGCGCAGGCGCGGGCGCCATCCTTAAAAGTCCGTCAGATCTGACACTAAATGTAAATATCTAAAACTGTCCCCTCCCCCCCACAGTACACCCTAATAATGAATAGTGTCCCTCCCCCCATAACACTTACAGATAATAGTTGCCCTCTCCTGCTCAAAAAAGACTTACATGCAAGAATTGACCTTCCCCCATGACCCCCGAAACTGTTCGAAGTGCAGAGTTCACCCCTTTGCCCAATTTGCCCACATAATTAATGTACATTTGACCCCGTACCCACCCTGCCCCACTACACTGAAAATGCTAAGTAACGCCCCTTCCCCAACTCGCTGGCAGATCTCGGGCAGCAGGAAAGATCACTGACCAATTTATTTAAATGTATTCATTTTCTTAATTTGCATATTCAAAATCAGGTCCCATCACCCAGCAGTGCGGAGTCACCATGGAGCCTTGCTGCCGTGGGGAGATCGGGTCTGGTACTCCCAGGTTCCGGCTCCATGACGGGCCGCTGCTGCTATGATCTTCGCCCCTCCCCCACCAGTCGAACCAGGGCTTTATATTGCTGAAGAATGACTTCTACCCTCTTGTATTCTCGTTCTCCAAATATAAAGGCCAGCATTTCATTCAGCTTTTTGATTAATTTTGGTACCTTTTCAGGACATTTTAATTATCTTTGTACCTGGGCCCACAAGTCTCTTTGGATATCCTCTGTTTCTAGCTTTTCACCATTCAGAAAGTACCCTGTTCTGTCATTTTTAGGTCCAAAGTGGATGATCTCACATTTGACCACTTTGAAATCCATTTGCTACAGTTTTGTGTATTTGCTTAATCAATGAATATCTCTTTTTAATGTTAAGCCTCCATCAACACTGCCTAGATTGCCATCTCTTTGTTTCATTGGTAACATTGTATCTCTGTGTCTTTCTATCCCATCATCACATTGTATAATAAATATGGTGAATAGTTGAGGTCGCACCACAGATCCTTTCGGGACACCACTAATCCCATCCTGCCAATGACAGTACCTGCCCATTACCCCTACTCTTTGTTTCCTGTCATTCAGCTCATTTCCAAACCAGGTCAATTGTTTTCAATCCATGAGTTTCAAGGCAAGATTTTTGTTTCTTTCTTCGGAGTTGTAGACAGGAAATGTGGCTATATATAAGATTATACAGTCTTATATGGCGGGCAGCCATAAAGGTGGGGCGAAAGTGTGGCGAGTCGAAGAGACTTAGTAGTTGGCAGGAAAAAAGACAGAGGTGCAAGGGGAGAGCCAACTGTGTAACAGCCCCGACAAACAAATTTCTTCGCAGCACCTGTGGAAGAGCCTGTCACTCTGGAGTTGGCCTTTATAGCCACTCCAGGCTCTGCTTCACAAACCACTGACCACCTCCAGGTGCTTATCCATTGTCTCTCGAGATAAGGAGGCCAAAGAAGAAGATACAGACTTATAACGAAATTGTTTGGTAATTTGTGAAACTTGTGAGGTTGGCAAAGGGGACTGTAGTTCTTTGCAATACAGGCTGAGGAGCAAAGTTGAGGAGCTGCAGTGCCAGCATGTAATAACAGTATGACAAAGATATCGAAGCAGCTTTTATTATGTAAATTAATAAAGGCAATTAAAATTGAAAGTATGTATTACAAACAGGATGTTGACGCATGTATAAGATGCTTCAGGTGGAGCAATTGTACTCACATGCACTGGACATGTGGAATGTTGACAAAGTCCAGCTCTCCATAGTTATCGTTCCCAATTTTCCTTCTGGTCAAATTTAATGGGAACATTACTTTGAGTTGGTCACTTCACCTGACTATGTAACTGTTAGTCAAAGTCTTTTAAAGTGGGATAGTATTTTCCGTTCTGGATCACCCATTGGAACAGTGTGCCTTTGAAAGTTTATAACGTTCTCACCCTTCATCTGCTGACAGTGTATCACTGACTGTTAGCAGATTTTAAACTGATTGACTGGGTTTCTGACCAATATCATTGCACAGTTGGAGAGCCGCATTCCAATCCTTCCTCCAGCAGTTACACAATGGTGAAGTTATAGAACATTTGTAGATCTCCCCAGCACAGGACACACTGTCATCAACAAGTGGACAACTGCCCAGCAATTAATTGAATCATGCTGAAGTGAACGGGACTGATTCTCATTACATTGATCTTCATGAGACTCTTTCCTGTTAAAACAGTGAAATCTGTTGCTTTTGGATCTTCCTCTCTGCTCTCCATGTGTTTTCTGCTTCTTGGCCAGTAAGGAAAGCTGGAAGTCAATGGAAATGTCACAATGGAATATCAGTTCCTTTCTTACAGAGAAGTAATTGTTACAGTTGCAGGTGTTTTTGTTAAAGTCTGAAATAATTACATGTCTAATGTGCCATTATGTGTGTTAGCTGTGATTCAATAAACTGCACCCTCTCCACTGAGTCAGAGATTGTGGGGTCAAGTAACAAAACTCCCAGCTGGCACTGGAGTACAGTCCTGAGGGAATGCTGCCGATGGGATATTCTGCCTTTTGGGACATGCTGAGCTATCAAGGACGCTATATAAATTCAAGTCTTTTTTTCTTTTATTGTTCAATTATAATATGCTTTGAGTTTCTGAACGACTGCATTGCAGCTCTGTTATAACCTCAGTGAGAGTGTTAACGGGAAAAACACAAGATTTTAACTCTCAGAACAATTTCATGTTTTCAGACATTAATTGTAACAACTAAACTGAAAGAAATCCCCAATTATCTAAACAGTATTTTGTGAGTAGCTGATGCCCCAAATTACAGAGAAAGGTATTTTCTTTTCTTATTAAAAAGCTGAAATCCTCACACAACACTTATATGTTGCACTGAACATTTTGATGGTAAAATTCTTTGTGATTAAAAGTCCCAAATTCCTCACTGTTGCAATGCATTGGATCTACTAGATCTTCTCAAAAATCAATGTCCTCTTCACTCACTTCTCTGAGCATTTCTGACCTGGACGTCTGTGAATAAGACATTTCTAATCACATTTACTCAGATTAGTTCCACATCCATCAACCACTTTTCCATCATCTCCCTACCAGAGCTAATCTTCAGCATTGAATTAATTTCAGCCTCAAACAGTAACCCTGGAAGTGAATTCTACAACAACATGACTATTTGTGTAATGAAGTCTCTGCAGCTCTGAACTCTCATTCTTGCCCCATCAATGACTGGAATGCATCGGTTTCTATTTACCCCATCTTATGTTAACAATTTCAGATTGTTCTATCTTATTGGACTGTAATAATACATAATAACTTCAAACATCGGCGTAGGAGTAGGTCATACTGTCCTCGGACTGCTCCATCATTTAATAAGATCATGGCTGTTCTTCAGCCTCAACTTCATTTTCCAGCTGATCCCCATATCCTCTGATTCTCTTAGAGTCCAAAAACAGTCTCCGGATCTCAGCCTTGAATATAATCAACAACAGAGCATCCATAGGCCTCTGGGTTAGAGAATTCCAAAACTTCCTAAACCTCTGACAGAAAGAATTTCTCCTCATCTCAGTCCACAATGGCCATTCCCTTGTCCTGAGATTATGTTCCATAGTTCTACATAGTCCAGCCAGGGGAAAGAGGCTTTCAAACTCTACCCAACAAAGTCTCATCAGAATCTTATATGTTTCAATTGAATCACCTCTCATTCCTCTCAACTCCAGAAAACAGCGACAAATTCAATTCAAAATCTTCACATAGGACAATTGTCTCATCCCAGGAATCAATCGAATGAAACTCTGTTGCACCCCTCGAAGTCAAGTATCTTAACTTAGAAATGTTATCATCGAGCAAGCCTGCTGGTGAAGGATGGAACTGGAGCCAATCCTCACACACTTTCATAAGCAATTACCAACAGAGATACACATTACAAACTTGTAGCTCCTCTCCCAATAACCATAGTTTCTGCTGGTGTCTATTGATAGGGGCACAAGTGAATCCACAGTTAATGCCCACCAGCTGCATTGAATTTATTACAATTAACAGAGAATGAGCAGATTCCCTTCTGCCTGTTTAAATAAAAATGAGAGTTTTGTCGGACATGCATTTCCTTTTGTAAAACAATCTGAAAGTTGAGGGCTTGCATCCACACATTTATTATTAGAGATTTCCTTTCTCACCAGCACTTGTTTCAAGTCAGCAAGAGCAATCCGTAACCTTTTCTCACTCACACTTTGTTGTACAGTATACATTATCCCACATTGAACTATTATCTACTGAATATTCAATAGGAATAATATCTTCAGTACGGTCATTGTACAGAATCTCACTTAAAGGATATGGCAGATAGAATCCTAGATCTACTGCTTCCACAAGAACCAGTGCTTCAGAAGCCAGAGTACTTTTAGCAAACGTTTTCATTTCTTTAGTTTCCCAAGACAAAGGACATTTGCCATTCTCACCCATTAATAAATATAACAAAACTATCAGGAAGATTAGCATATAAAGCATGCCTAAAAATGACTAGCTTCATATTCTTTGGGTCACCGAAGAATGGGAACCTTAGTGCATTTAGCCAGATTGAATTTTCTGAATGTTTTTGCTGTTAAAATATGCTCTACTTTTGGGTGTTTTATTGTAGAATGTAACTCCAACACATCAAAGTCAGCAACTGGTCAAGTGCGAGTGCACAACCATTTCAACTGGCCAATAAATATACAATCAGCAGATTCATTCTATCACTTTATATAAACAATAAAATTTATATATACAAGCAAAATATAAAAAATGTTAATCAAAGACCTGCATAATCTGGTCAAAGCATTACCTTGGAAGACACACCTCCTCCAGGACTCAGTGCAATTGTTTTCAAACATGCATTTTTCTGTAAAACAATCAGACAGTTGATGACTTGCATCCCTCTATTTAATTTTAGAGATTTCCTTTCTCTCCCGCATTTGTTTGAAGCTAATAAGGTAAATCTGTAAATTTTTCTCAGTCAGACTTTTTGTAGTGTGTGTGTTATCCCACATGGAATGATTATTCACATATCATTCAGAATCACTCTGTCTCATCTTTCTGTATGACCTGGTATAATTAATCAGAATGGGAACAACAGTCACTAAATAGGATTGTTGATTTAATGTTATTCCCAACCTACTTATCTTAAAATCGAAACAAATATATTTAAATGCCCCTCAAGCTTTGACTCCCAAGTTTAACACCTAACCTAATCATTTGAAGACACATTACACAAATTCTCCAGTACCATCCCATAAGGAATCGGCAGCATGTGTCATGAAAATGCCTGAACGTTTCCCTTGATGAAACAAATAAAACAGAAAATGCTTCAAATACTCAACAAGTCAGGCAGCATTTGTGCAGAGAAAAACAGATTTAAACATTGTGGGATCTTCCTTTAGTTGGCCATATCCTATTTTCAACAACACTGATCTTACTGAAAAATACCACACCCTGGAGGTATCATTCAGACAATAGACACATTTATTTAGTTTCCATAGTTTTCTTACTACATCAATATGTAAGAAGGGTGAAAGAACATTCCCAGGAAACTTTAGACCAGTTATCTTAACATCAATGGCAGGAACATTCATGGAATTCCTACAAATGGAGATAATAGAAGTTCACCTGAAAATGAGAAATATAACAATGAATAATCAGCATAGATTTCTAAAGGAAAATCATTGCTTGACCAACCTTATTGATTTTTGAGGAGATAACAGAGAGAGTCGACAATGGTGATACAGTAGATGTATTTTCTATGGATTTTCAAAAAGGTCTTTGACAAGGTGCTCCATAATATATAAAGGAATAAGGTTAGAGAACGAGGAGTTAGAGGACAAGTGACAGAGTAGTGACAGGAAAGCTACAATTAGGACTCACATCTTATGAAGGAATAAAAAAAATTGCTGGACTACAGAAAGTGATTTTACATTCTCTTCATACATCCCTTTATCTTCTATTAAAACCATGTGATACTAACGTGCCTTTGCAATGGATCAGCAAATGGACACTTGAGTTACTGCAGTGAGACTTGGACATCACCCCCTTCTGCTTGTTTATGAGGGAAGTCCACACCAGTGTCTGTTACCTGTGTTGGAGATGGGATTAAACCCAGTAAAAGCCTGCACGATCCCGGAAACCTGAAACATGTACGTGGACGGCTCGCCCTAGTATGTTGATGGCCATCCCCAAAACCGGGTGTGCCATAGTTAATATGGAGACTCCTGATTGGACAATGGGATTCCACATTCTTGCCCATTCATCTCAACAAACAGATCTGATAGCTATCATCCTCACTGTCCATTATACAGCATCAGAAACAACTACTATTTGGTCAGATAGTAGTTACATTGGCAATGCAATTATGCTCTTGATCCTGTATCTTAAACATGATTATTGTTCTTTATGGTAAACCTTTTTTAAATTCTGGTCTCCTCCGTAAACTATGGGAATTGCTCCAGGAACGGGTCACCCTCTGTCATATAGGAAAGGTAACAGCCCAGTGGAAAGATTCATCACCCAACAGTCAGGGTGACAATGCAGCCAATTGGTTTGCTAAATAATCTGCAGAGAATCCAGAATCCAAGCACCTGTTGTAAAATTCGCCACTGAAATAAAAAAACCATTGATGTGACAGAACTCCAAACTTTGTTCACTCCTTACGCTCAGGTCATAGAATGACACAAACAGGGGTGTTCACTACCACAGCCCACCTGGTGGGTAAACTCCACAGTGTTTCAGCACCAACATAAAGGAAGCCCCTCCCTGTTAATGATTAAAAATAAAGATGATTCTTTGGTAGTTTGTAATCCTCCTCAACTTAAAGAGGAAATGTTCGCCTTCTTTCATTCTCACCCAATGACTGGACATTAATCAACTGATACTACACTATGAAAGCTAACCGGAGCCTGTTGGTGGTCAGAAATGGAACAACATGCAGAACAATATGTCAATAGATGCTACCGTGTTTGCAGGTTAATCCTCTGTCCTGCTCTAATCACGCCCTACCCTGGTCACAACCTCCTCCCAATGGCTCATGGACACACCTCAAGATTGGTCCCTGTACAATGTGTCAGGGAAATTGTGAGTATGTTCTTGTGGTGGTGAGCAAATTTACAAAATGGATAGACGTCTTCCCAACCAGGAACAATGAAGCACGTATGGTCACACAAATCCTTTGGAGTGAGGTGTTCTGTAGGTGGGGAATACCGATACAAGTGGATAGTGACCAGGGTCCACACTTCACAGGGGAAATTTTTACTGCAGTGTAGAACATGCTCCAAATAAGGTATAAAGTGTACATTGCACACTACCCACAATCATCAGGGATTGTGGAAAGGAGTAATTGTACTTCAAAAACCATGTTAAGCAAATTGTGTAGAGGGCACCCCACTCAATCGACTGACATGATGCCTCCATGTTTGATGGAAATACGTTCCACAAGGTAAAGGGGATAAGTCCATATAAGGCTATGACTGGGAGACAAATGTGGATACCGGGACAAGTAAATCTGGGGAATAGAACACTCTGAAAACTACAGCCGTGTAGTCAGAAGTGGTTGCAGACAATAACAGACCATGTGGAAAAAGTGAACAGCCCGAGTGGCAGAAAATCAAGTTCAACGATGATTTGAGAAGAAAATCAAATCATTTGAATATGGGGTTGGAGACCCCAAGTAAACTGACTAAATTCCTCCATTAAAAAGCACTCTTTTGATGTGAAATGGGTCGGTCCCCCACTCTATAGCTAACAAATTAAACCCAGCAGTATATCTATTGGACGTGTTACACAGTCAAAAAAACAAACACAATTGAGGTGGTTTCATGGTAATTTGATGATTTTCAGGAGTAAGATGTTACATTTTCTCTCCCTACAGGTGAAAATGTGGACCTGCATGCTTGTATTGATACTTGAAAGATGGTGAATACAATAAACACAACAAAAGCATTCAGGACCACCATTATTAACTGGACTCTGGACAAAGGAGCTGAATGTGCCCCACTTGCAAATTATGGATGAGAACTCAGATTATTGGTGGACATGAAAGATTAATGAGCCACAATGATTCATACAAAACATATGGGGGAGATCTCCCGGTTTAGATAAGAAATAATAAAAGAGATAGTATAGCGACTGCATCCATAACAGGCTGTGGCACTCTCCCGGGAAGAGTTTCCATGTGGAAAGAGGGATATGGAGTGTGCATTCAGTGTAAGGTAAATGACAGGGGAGGCCCGAACGTGTGGACATTTCTGGTAAAGGAAAAGGGACTTGGGAACAAGTAAGAGAATCAAACCAAAAACATGCCTTGTACATCCCCTCTAAACATTGCCCCTCGCTATTAAACCTATGTCCCCTAGTAGCTGACTCTTACACCCTGGGAAAAAGCTTCTGACTATCCACTCTGTCCATGCCGCTCATAACTTTGTAAACCTCTATCATGTCGCCCCTCCACCTCCTTCGTTGCAGTGAAAACAATCCGAGTTTATCCAACCTCTCCTCCTAGCTAATACCCTCCAGACCAGGCAGCATCCTGGTAAACCTCTTCTGTACCCTCTCCAAAACCTCCATGTCATTCTGGTAGTGTGGCGACCAGAATTGCATGCTATATTCGACCATGGACCTGGGAGTCCGGAGATCAGCATATTATGTAGTTAACACAGACCTGGGTGGGTGGGTGGGTGGGGGGGGGGTGGTGAAGGGGGGTGTCGGGGAACAGACCGATCCCACTGTGTCTGATTGCTGAGGGGTTGGTCAGATTATGAGCTGGGATTGAATTCTGATCCTGGGAATTATTCAATTCTTCTCATCATTTAATGAATTGTTCAATTCGGGTAAAGGGATATGTTACCATATTCTTAAATTGTTCTCTGAACTTAGTTTGTGCAGCAACTCAAGAGCTGGAGCATGAATCTGATTTCTTGTACAACCCTGGGTGGATACACATCCCTATACCCTAAAATCCGCATTTGGAAACATATTATATTAAACATGAATAGGGCCCATAACAATATGAAATTCCCCGAGATTACAAACAATAAAATGATGGATTTCCTTCTGCTCTCCATCTCTGGGTCTTTGGGATTCTCCCCATTGCTGTGACCCCGGAGTCTCCTGCGAATTCTGTTAGCCACTAAAATGTGTCTGACAGTTAAAGTATTGAGCTGCAGAATCAGAACAAATGGGACTCCTGGGGTGAGAATATAATGTAAGAGTTCGATGGCTCCCCATGCCTGTGATAGACTAACAATGAGTTTTACAGCACAAAACCAGGGCATATTGTCAAGCTGATACAATCCCATCAGCATAAAATACCAGGTTATGTCCTGTAAACAGCTCAACGCAGTTACTGTTCCCAGAACTACAGCCGCTGTTTTCTCGGTGCAATATTTAGTTTTCAGCTTTCGGGAACAAATGGCCACAAATCGATCAAAAGTGAAAGTGACAGAGAACCAGACAGAACAGTCTGTGACTGTGAAAATCAGGACTGTGTGAATATTGCACACAGAGATTGATTGCACGAATAAAAACTGTTCCCGATAAACAATCGGAATCTGCCTCAGTATCAGATCGATGATAATGACAAGTAGATCTGTCACTGCCATAAACAGCAGGTAACGGGACACACATCTGGAGAGACCGCACTTTCCCCGGGATAGGATCACAATGGTCAGTAAGTTAACTGTGAGGAAAGAAAATAAACAGGGAAATTAGACATCAGACTAAAATAATTTTTTTATGGAATTTGGAGTGAAATAGGGAACTCATTCCCCATTTTTCATGATCTAAGCTTTACCTAATGCTAAAAACATTACCTGTGGAATGGAATACAGGTTTTTGTTTTTAAGAATAATAGGAAATACCTTATGGAATGCATAATTGAAAGGAAATAAATACATGAAAGTAACAGATGTTTGATCAATTACACAGTAACTGACAGCTCTACCTTCAGCCGAGCAGATTAAAACACTGCCTGAGGTAACAAAGACACAAAGAACCAGAAACTCCCAAGAAGACTTTGAGTCCCCTGTTCAATTCACTTCTCTGCTCCTGTGGTCTGGAGCAGGAATTCCTTCTTGGATTCCTGCTCCTGGTGAGATTATCCATTATATTTAGGATGGAAAATGTATGCTACAGGGAAATGCAGAAAATGCAACCCTGACATGTGATAGTGACAGGCAATTGTATTTAAAATGCTCTATAATGGTATGTATATGTTAAGAATGAAAACGAGGAATTAAGAGGGCTCAAGGGGTCATGAAATATCAAAAGCAAACAGGGTTAAGGAAAATCCCAAAGCCTTTTATTCATATATAAGGAGCAAGAGGTAACTAGAGAAAGGATTGGCCCACTCAAGGACAAAGGATGGAAAGTTATGCGTGGAGTCAGAGAAAATGGGTGAGATTCTAAACGAGTACTTTGCATCGGTATTCACCGAGGAGAGGGACATGACGGATGTTGAGGTTCGGGACAGATGTTTGATTACTCTAGGTCAAGTCGGCATAAGGAGGGAGGAAGTGTTGGGTATTCTAAAAGGCATTAAGGTGGACAAGTCCCCAGGTCCGGATGGGATCTATCCCAAGTTACTGAGGGAAGCGAGAGAGGAAATAGCTGGGGCCTTAACAGATATTGTTGCAGCATCCTTAAACACGGGTGAGGTCCCGGAGGACTGGAGAATTACTAATGTTGTCCCCTTGTTTAAGAAGGGTAGCAGGGATAATCCAGGTCATTTTTGACCGGTGAGCCTGACGTCAGTGGTAGGGAAGCTGCTGGAGAAGATACTGAGGGATCGGATCTATTCCCATTTGGAAGAAAATGGGCTTATCAGTGATAGGCAACTTGGTTTTGTGCAGGGACGGTCATGTCTTACCAACTTAATAGAATTCCTTGAGGAAGTGACAAAGTTGATTGTTGAGGGAAGGGCTGTAGATGTCATATACATGGACTTCAGTAAGGCGTTTGATAAGGGTCCCCATGGTAGGTTGATGGAGAAAGTGAAGTTGCATGGGATCCAGTGTGTACTGGCTAGATGGATAAAGAACTGGCTGGGCAACAGGAGACAGAGAGTGGCAGTGGAAGGGAGTTTCTCAAAATGGAGACGTGTGACCAGTGGTGTTCCACAGGGATCCGTGCTGGGACCACTGTTGTTTGTGATATACATAAATGATTTGGAGGAAAGCATAGGTGGTCTGATTAGCAGGTTTGCAGACGACACTAAGATTGGTAGAGTAGCAGATAGTGAAGGGGACTATCAGAGAATACAGCAGAATATAGATAGATTGGAGAGTTGGACAGAGAAATGGCAGATGGAGTTCAATCAGGGCAAATGCGAGGTGATGCATTTTGGAAGATCCAATTCAAGAGTGAACTATACAGTAAATGGAAAAGTCCTGGGGAAAATTGATGTGCAGAGAGATTTGGGTGTTCAGGTCCATTGTTCCCTGAAGGTGGCAACGCAGGTCAATAGAGTGGTCAAGAAGGCATACGGCATGCTTTCCTTCATCGGACGGGGTATTGAGTACAAGGGTTGGCAGGTCATGTTACAGTTGTATAAGACTTTGGTTCGGCCACATTTGGAATACTGCGTGCAGTTCTGGTCGCCACATTACCAAAAGGATGTAGATGCTTTGGAGAGGGTGCAGAGGGTGTTGCCTGGTATGGAGGGCGCTTGTTATGAGGAGAGGTTCAGTAGATTAGGATTATTTTCATTAGAAAGACGGAGGTTGAGGGGGGACCGGATTGAGGTGTACAAAATCATGAGAGGTACAGACAGGGTGGATAGCAAGAAGCTTTTTCCCAGAGTGGGGGATTCAATTACTGGGGGTCACGAGTTCAAAGTGAGAGGGGAAAGGTTTAGGGGGGATATGCGTGGAAAGTTCTTTACGCAGAGGGTGGTGGGTGCCTGGAACGCGTTACCAGCGGAGGTGGTAGACGCGGGCACGATAGTGTCTTTTAAGATGTATCTAGACAAATGCATGAATGGGCAGGAAGTAAAGAGATACAGACCCTTAGAAAATAGGCGACATGTTTAGATAGAGGACCTGGATCGGCACAGGCTTGGAGGGCCGAAGGGCCTGTTCCTGTGCTGTATATTTCTTTGTTCTTTGTTCTTTGTAAGATAGTAAAGAAAAGGACACAGGAGCTACAAAGGTAACTAAGCTGCAGGAAATGCTTTGAAAATTCGGCATTTTTGTTGAAATACACAAATTGTAACACATTGAAAGGAAGATTTTCCAAATAACGTACAAATCACCCCATCAAGAATGAAATTGACTTAAAATCATGTTGATATTATTTTCCCTGTCATGTCCCACTAAATGTATTTATTAGCATCAAAATCAAACGACTTATCCAACAGAAAAAGTGCCGCCAAATCTTTTTCTGAGGTATCTGAAAACAAATGAAAAGATTGTTCTTTGTCACCTCTCAACTTGTGTGGAGAATATTAGACAAGAAAATATCAAAGGATTTTCTTCCCCTGAGTACTTCAGTTAGAATCAGCTGGGATTGTTTATACTAAAGTAAAGGAGGAGGCAATAGAGAGTCACTCTTGGTCTCACTGAGATTTACTGAACAGTTCTAGAAGGACATGGGATCCAATTGTAAATACAGAACAAAGAAGATGGAAAATAAATTTATTGAAATATGAATGAGGACAGTTTTGAGGGGGAGAGGGCAGAAATCAGAAATTGACGGCCCATTTCACTACTAAATGTTGACTACAAGATTCTGTCCAAAGTCATAGCCAGTCGAGTCAAGTCTGCTCTGGAGTTGCTGATCCACCCCGATCAGACCTGCATTGTACCCGGCAGGAAGATCTCTGATAGTCTCGCGCTACTCAGGGATACGACCGCCTATGTATGGGACAGGAGGGTGGACACCTGCCTCATCAGCCTGGACCAGGAGAAGGCTTTTGACAGGATATCGCACACCTACATGATGGACGTGCTTTCCAAAATGGTGTTTGGGGAGGGAATCTGCAATTGGATCAAACTGCTGTGCGCAAACATCAGTAGCACAGTCTCAATCAATGGGTGGGAATCTGAAAGTTTCCCGATCCAATCTGGAGTCAGACAGGGCTGTCCTCTCTCCCCGGTCTTGTTGTTTGCTGTATTGAACCCTTTGCTGAGTCTATTAGGAAGGATGCGAGCAAAAGAGGGGTGACAATCCCAGGCAGTGGAGGCACTCAGGTTAAAACCTCCCTGTACATGGACGACGTCGCCGTCTTCTGCTCAGATCTGCTGTTTGTGCGCAGACTGATGAGCATCTGCGACAGTTCGAACTGGCCTCGGGAGGCAAAGTTTACCACGGCAAGAGCGAGGCCATGTTCTTTGAGAACTGGGCTGACCGATCCATTGTCCCCTTCACCGTCAGGTCAGACTACCTGAAGGTGCTGGGGATATGGTTCGGAAGGGCCGGGGCGTGCACCAAAACCTGGGAGGAGCGAGTAGCCAAGGTACAACAAAAGTTGAGCATGTGGGGGCAGCGATCTCTCTCCATTGTGGGTAAGAACCTGGTCATCAGGCATGAGGCACTCACGTTGTTGCTGTACATGGCGCAGGTCTGGCCCAAAACCCACTCCTGCGCTGTGGCGGTCACCCGAGCCATTTTCCGCTTCATCTGGGGATCCAAAATGGACCGGGTCCGGAGGGACACGATGTTCAAACCTCTGGATAAGGGCGGGAAAAATGTACCCAACGTGGCCCTCATCCTGATGACAACTTTTGTGTGCGGCTGCATCAAGCTGTGTGTAGATCTCCAGTACGCAAACTCCAAGTGTCACTACGTGCTAAGGTTCGATCTGTCCCCGGTGTTGCGAAGGATGGGCCTAATCACATTGTCGCGGAACGCTCCATGGAGTTGGACCGTGCCGTACCACCGATCCTTCGTGGAGCAGTTTCTGCGGGAAAACACCTTTGACCACCTATCCATCAAGCAGTGGTCTGCACGGAACGTTCTCAAGGCCCTACGGGAAAAGGAGACGGGGGATCCTGTCGGATGGTTCCCCGAGCAGACCGTCAAAGACATTGCCTCCGCGGTGGCTGTGGTGGGAAAGAGAGGGTTGCCCACCTCCTCCTGGAATGTGTCTTTGCAAAGCAGGTGTGGAAAGAGATGCAGTGGTTTTTGTCTAGGTACATCCCAAGCAGCTCTGTAACACAGGAGTCTGTGCTCTCCGGGCTGTTCCCAGGGACACACACCGAGACAAACTGGAGGACTATCAACTCGGTGCAAGACGCCCTTTGGTCTGCCCAAACTTGCTGGTCTTCCAGCTCAAAGTGTTGCCCACGACCGAGTGTTGCAGACTGGCACATTCCAAGGTTTAGAACTACGTGTTGAGGGACGCACTAAAGCTTGGGGCAGCCACAGCAAAGACTCAATGGGGAAAGACCACAGTGAAAGGTTCCCCCGACCCAGCTGAACTGAGGGGCTGCATCCATGGGAAACCCCTCGAACTGTATCAGGAAAATTTTGTCTCCTGTAAAATGCAAAAATGTATCTGGCTCGACAAATGTGAAATGGAAGGGTTGTGAGGCAACTCATGATTGTATTGAAGGAAACTGATCACCTTTGCACTGTTTGTATTTCTTGACTTGCTGCTGTTTGAAACAGTTTGGTAATGTATTTTTTTTTTACAGATTTTTATGAATAAAGTATATTTTGGAAACAAAATAAAAAGATAGTTTCCTGCAGCAATATGTCCTAAAAGTAACACGGGAATAGGTAATATTAGATTTAATTATGAGTAATGAGCCAAATTTAATTAGTAGCCTAACTGGGCGTGTACATTTATCAAGTAGTGATCACAACATGATCGAATTCAAGGTAGTGTTTGAAAGTGAAAAGCACGAATCAGCCACGAGAATTTTAGACCTGGGTAAGGCTGACTTTACTGGGATGAGACAGAGACTGTCCACGGTAAACTGGATAGATCTGTTATTGGGTCAAACGACTGAAGAGCAGTGGAGAATATTTAAAGAAACATTTAACGAAACACAGAGCGAGTACATACCCCTGAGAGGAAAAAGCTCCACTTCACAGAAAAAATAGCCATGGACAACTAAAGAGATTAGGGACAGCATAAAACAAAAAGAAAGAACTTACAAAAACGCAAAACACAGCACAGATCCGGCCGAATGTGATCGATACAAAGAGCAAAGGGTAACAAAGCAGCTTGTAAGAGCTACTAAAAGAGATTATAAAAGGAAACTTGCAAGGGACATCAAAATCAATAAGAAGAAATTTTATAGTTACATAAAGGGAAAATGAGTGGTTAAAAGCAATGTAGACCCACTAAAAGCTGAAAATGGAGATATTGTCATTGATAATGGGGAAATGGCAAACGTGTTGAATAATTACTTTGCCTCAGTATTTACAGTTGAAATGGAGGATAACTTGCCGGAAGTCCCGAAAAAATTGACAGCCGATAGGGCACAGGGACTTAATACAATTAACATAAGTAAATCATCAGGGACAAGGAAATTAATGGAACTAAAGAGTAAGAAATCCCCAGGACCTGACGGTTTCCATCCGAGGGTGTTAACGGAAGTAGGGGAGCACATTGTAGATGCCCTAACTATAGTCTTTCAGAGTTCCCTAGATTCAGGAGTGGTCCCTCTGGATTGCAAAGTTGCACATGTCACTTCACTTTTTAAGAAGGGTGAAAGGGCGAACCAAGGAAATTGCAGACCAGTTAGCCTGACATCTGTGGTGGGCAAGTTGCTGGAGTCTATAATCAAGGAGAGGGTGACTGAACACCGAGAAACATTTCAGTTAATCAGGGACAGCCAGCATGGATTCATGGCAGGAAGGTCATGCCTGATAAATCTCATTGAATTTTTTGAAGAGTTGACTAAGGCCGTGGACAGGGGAGTGTCGATGGATGTTATTTATATGGATTTCCAGAAGGCATCTGATAAATTCCCACATAAGAGACTGTTAACAAAGGTAGAAGCCCATGGTGTTGAGGGTAAATTATTGACATGGTTGAGTGGTAGGCGACAGAGAGTGGGGATAATGGGTAAGTACTCCGATTGGCAGGATTGAACCAGTGGTGTCCCACAGGGATCTGTGTTGGGGCCTCAATTATTCACATTATTCATTAGCGACTTGGATGATGGCATAGTAAGTCATATATCCAAATTTGCTGATGATACAAAGTTATGCGGCATTGTAGACAGTCTAGATCTTAGCATAAAATTGCAAAGAGATATTGACAGACTCGGTGAATGGGCAAAACTGTGGCAGATGGATTTCAATGTGGGCAAGTGTGAGGTTATCCATTTTGGAACAAAAAAGGATAGAGCAGCCTACTTTCTAAATGGGAAGAGGTTAAGTAAATCTTTAAAATGACACGAGCAAGTGCAGAAAATAATCATAAAGGCTAATGGAATGCCAACCTTTATATCTAGAGGATTGGAGTATAAAGACACAGAGGTTGTGCTGCAGCTGTACAAAACCCTGGTTAGACCCCACTTGGAGTACTGTGAGCAGTTCTGGGCACCATACCTTAGCAAGGATATATTGGCCTTGCAGGGAGTGCAACATAGGTTTACAAGAATGATACCTGGACTACATGGGTTAAGTTAAAGGAGAGATTACACAAATTAGGCCTATTTTCTCTAGAATTTAGAAGGTTAAGGGGTGATCTGATCATAGTGTTCAAGATATTAACGGGAAAAGACAGGCGAGATAAAAATAACAACTTCCACTGGTTGGAGATTCAAAGACCCGGGGGCATTGTCCAAAAATTAGGAGCAGACCGTTCAGGAGAGGTGTTTGGAAGCAATTCTTCACGCAAAGGGTGATAGAGGTTTGGAACTCTGTCCCACAAACACCAGTTAAAGCTGGAACAATTGTTAAATTTAAATCTCAGATAGATAGATTGTTTTTAAGCAATGATATTAAGGGATATGGGCCAAAGGCAGGTATATGGAGTTAGGCCGTGGATCAGCCATGATCTCATTGAATGGCGGGACAGGCTCGAGTGGCTGAATGGCCTTCTCCTGTTCCCATTTTCCTATGTTCCTGTGTCTGAACCTTTCTTTAGAAAGTTATATGACCCCCGGGATGGGTTAAATAAATCTTCCCTAACGGGGGTTCAGCGAGCGACCCAATACTGAAAGACTTATCACAGGCTGCCCAGTCTGAAATTAAAGCAGAGGGAGTCCCTAACTACTAATATTTAAAGAATGAGGTACTGGTGTGGAAGTGAAGTTCTCATCACAGATCTGAGGACAAAGAGTGGATAGTGGTTCACCAGCTGGTGGTGCTGCAGAGGTACCGCAGAGAAATATTAAGAATGGTCAGGAGATTATCGTGGCTGTACATGTCAGTATATGAAAAACCAAAGCCTGCACAAGACAGCAGTTTGACTGACCCAAACTCCACAAAGATGTAGTGGAGAACTGCAGGAGTTACCGCATGTGCCATGAGGGGAAACCCCAACCTGTCGTGAAATCTACAGCCCTAAGTCCTGTATCTGTATTTGGGAAATCCTCCATCAGAGCACTGGGGAACTGTACGGGATCCCTGCGGAGAATAATAAGGGCAGACAAGCACAAGGCTGTCCAGAACTTAGAGAATAAATGGGAAAAAGGACAAAGAGGACAGGTTACAGGGAATGTGAGAGGAATATCACTTGAAAACCCTTGCTGTGCAGTCAGCCAACCCCTAAATGTTGGATAACTTAGACCCGACATCCTCCTATGTAAATAGAGACACCAGAAGCAACCCACCAGAGTTGCTGACAGCATTGACACAAACCTGCAGAGACAAAGATAGTCCTCTAGAGGGCAGAAAACCTGTGAGGGTGATGCCTCATCGAGTCGAAGTGCCACAGCGGATTTCAGTGGAATATGGACCAATACCTGAAGGCAGAAGTGTCCCAGAGGACAAAGGGAAGATTAGCAAAGAATCCTCAACCACAGTCAGGCGAAAAGTGAACCAAATGTCCCCTAAGGCAAAAAGCCCTTGCCTGACTCATCAAAACACTGAAGGAGAGTTAAGAGTGGATCCACCCAAGAGCAGAAGTCAACACTAGGGCTAATTAAATCTAACCCTCCCCCTGCAGACATCAACAAGAACAAAAACGCCATAAACAGTCTTGCAAATGTGCAAAATCAAAACCTTCCGCAAAAATCACGTTATTGGGATGTTAAAAAGGGAAGTTAAAAGCAGCACTGATACCAAGAAAAGACAGGCAATAACAATCTTTAGGATTTCTCTGTGAATGAGAATGAATGAGAGAAATTCATGTGTGTTTTCCTGTACTTTCTCTCTTTATTTCTTTTATAAAGTGGAAGTCCTGCATCAACCTGCACCCCAAGAAGATTACAGACCACCAAGCATTGTCATCGAGGGAGGCCAGATAAATGTCCTCAAGTAATTTACTTATTTGGGGAGCGTCATCTCATTTGATGCCACCATAGACAAGGAAGTGGACAATAGGCTCTCAAAAGCAAACAGTAGATTCAACAGACTCTTCAAACGTGTGTGGAGCAACCACAGCCTCAGAGTACAGACCAAACTCAAAGTGTGCAAAGCCATAATCCTCATCACCTAGCAGTGCTGCCTCCACAAAATCCTCAAGATCCGCAGTCAGGACCACATCACAAACATTGAAGGCCTGGAAACAGACAACATCGCCAGCATCGAGGCCATTCTTCTGTATTGGGCAGGTCATGTTACCCGAATGGAGGAGAGTCGCTTGCCCAAGATCATGTTGTATGGAGAGCTGACCTCAGGTAAAAGGAACAGAGGGGCCCCATGTAAACGTTTCAAGGATTCCCTGACGTAGTCCCTCTCTGTGTGCCACATCGACCATCGCCAGTGGGAAGCGTAGGCCATAGATCGTGATGCCTGGAGACGCTTCATCAGGAGGGCTGCAGACACCTTTGACACTGAGCAAAGAACCAGCAAGGAAGAGCAAATGAGATGAAGAATGGATCCAATTGCCCCCAGCAGCAACTACACCTTCACTTGTACCCGCTGTGGGAGAATCTGCTGGTCACAGATAGGCCTGACTAGCCACCAGTGGGCCTGTAACTGATAACTACAACCTTCCCAAAATCTTCATCCGTGAAGAAATGCCAAGAGATTTTTTTAGAAAGAAATGCTCTTCAAAAATTGCAGTTCAATCCACTGAATGTGGCGGTATCTTGAAAACCACACCTGCCAAAATGAGACATATTAATTTTGTCATATGGGGAATTAATTTTAAACTGTTATTGGACTGGGAAAAAAAGTTTGGTTTAGAAAGACCACTGAAACATGACTGCTCATTTTGGTCTGGGCAACTGTGATCCATATCTTGTCTATGTAAGAGACAGCATTACACTCCCGTCTGAGAGCTTTGGATCCTCAAACCGCTGGAGTGGTTGGTCCAAATAAGGGTTAGTCCCGTGAATAACCTGTTGGCCTACTTGGAATTTTGAATTGTGCTCACAGATCACTTTGAAAACAGACTGCAACTAAACTTGAAGAAGAGAGCACCTATCTCCCCCTCTCTCTCTTAGGTAATTCAAGGAAGATCCACTGAGGCCCCTCAAACCTCAAGAGAGAGAAGACTTCTGCATTTTAAAAAAGTTTGAAAGTGTGCACTGGGCCCCAACGAGAACTGTAAGAACAAGTGCAATCAAAAACTGTACATCCAGTTCACAAACAGTAAATGAACTCCAGTTATTGATTCAAACCTTTCCCTTTTAATTCTTTCTCCTTTTCTTTCTCCATTTAAGTACGTTTATCGTGTATGCAAGCTGGCATGGTTATGTCAAGTATTTTTCATAGATTTAACCAAATTAGAGTTTTAAGGTTAATAAACACACCTTTCTTGTTTAAATCTAAAAAAACCTGTCTGGTTGTCTTTTTTTTTGCCTTTACAATTAGAGAGCAGTGAACAAGGAGGGGAAGCTTAACAAATGGTGCTTTAATAAATTAAATCCTGCTACTGTCAAACTGGCAAAGGCTGAGAGAGAACACCGAGACTTCTTTCTCACCTGGTTGTAACAGTGTGCAGGAGGCAGGTTCAATCGAGGCAACAAGAGGGACTTAGACAGTTATATGAAATGGAAGGATGTTCGGGTTTATGGGAAGAAGGCAGAGGAGTGGCATTAGATGAAATACTCGTTCGGAGAGCCAGTGTAAACAAGATGGGCTGACTGGCCTCATTCTGCACTGTAGCAATCATGTAACACAAACAAAAAAATGGGGAAATACTCAGCAGGTCTGGCAGCATCTATGGAGAGAGAAACAGAGTTAACGTTTCAGGTCAGTGACCCTTCATCAGAATTCTGTAATTCCGTTATGGTCACCCTATACCATGGTCTCTGAAATGGCAACTAAATCATACCCATTTCCCTGTATTTGTGCCTTCAAATCATTTACCTTGTTGTGAATGCTGTCTGCATTCAGACAGAGTGTTATAACTGACTTTTTAATATTATTCTGTAATCTGATTTTATTTGATGTTTGCCTTTGCTTCACCTGTCTTGTAATTTTGCTTACTCCTTTTCTACTTCCAGTTACTAATTTTGCTTCCCCCAATCTTCCCTTTCTGCTATACTCAGATTAGCAATTCCTCAGGACCGACATCACAGAACACATCGGCATTTGTGGCACAAGTTGCCTCAGTTGCTTCTATCGGCTGCTCAGAGTCTGAGATTTTATATTTATTGTGATGAAAGAATCTTAACAGTTTGATTTCCATGGTGATAAGTTATTTCTTCCCAACAACATCAATTGCTTTCCCAGGATCTTTTCATTACCTTAGACCCTCTCCTTTATTAAATCTCCTGAATAAAGTCTGTCTCAGATGGTCTTAAACAATGGCCAGGATTTTACTCTTTGCAGACGGGAGCCAGCCACTGACTAAAAACGTCGGTGGTGAACCTGCTTCCACCTGGCCTGTGGATCTGACCCATATTTTGCGGATCCCTGGGCTTTTATTGCTCTGAGGCGGAGGTACCTGCTTGAGGTAGGAAGTCCTGCCTAATAGAGCTGCTGACCAATCAGTGGGCCAGCAGCTCTCAGTCCCAGCAGCACCACATGCAGTGGTGGCGGCTGCTGGGAATGCAGCCCAGCTTTGTGAGGAAGATGTCGGGAAGCCTGGAACACAGGCAAGCTTTTGTTACCTCGCCAGGTACAGGGCTCGTGTTGAGTATTGGGAGTCGTTGGGGCAGCGGGGGCAGCACTCCCTGCTTTTATCAGGCGACTTTTCTTGGTCCTGACAAGCGAGCAGCCACAGGTAAAATCCCCGTGGAGATGGGCGGAGATCCTTTCATGGCCATTAAGTGGCCACTTAAGGGACCTGATTGGCCTGGGGCGAGCGGGCAGTTTTTAGTCACTGCCGCTCTGGGTAACGTGGCGATGGGGATGGGAGCCGGTTGTGAAGGGCCCTCACCAAGCCTCCCGCTTCATTTTATGTCCCACCCCAGCCACCATCCGGCTTTTGTGGGGGATGTAAAATGGAGTGGGATGTTCGGGGGACCCTTCCTGACCGGATCCCACCTCGGCTGCCATTTTACACAGAGCGGCAGCGGCTGAAAGCTGCCCACTCACCCCATTTTACACCCCAAAGCCCCCAATATCCAACCCTTTGTGGGGGGGGGGGGGCGGTGTAAAATCCAGCCAATGTCTCAGTGCTCTTCGAATTTTGAATTATTCAATTGAACAGTGAAGTGGAGAGTATTACAAACATAGGAAGATAGGAACAGGAATAGGCCATTCAGCCCCTCGAGCCTGTCCCACTATTCAATGAGATCATGGCTGATCCATGGCCTAACTCCATATACCAGCCTTTGGACAATATCCCTTAATATCTTTGCTTAACAAAAATCTATCTATCTGAGATTTAAAATTAACAGCTGTTCTAGCTTCAACTGCTAGTTGTGTGAAGAAGTGCTTCTGAACATCTCTCCTGAATGGTCTGGTCCTAATTTTTAGATTATGCCCCCTAGTTTTAGGATCTTCAACTAGTGGAAATAATTTATTTTTATCTAGCCTGTCCTTTCCTGTTAATATCTTGAAGACTTCAATCAGATCACTCCTTAACCTTCTAAATTCTGGCGAAAATAGGCCTAATTTGTGAAATCTCTCCTCGTAACCTAACCCCTGTTGTCCAGGTTTCTTTCTTTTCTTTTTTCTTTTGGGCCTCCTTATCTCGAGAGACAATGGATACGCGCCTGGAGGTGGTCAGTGGTTTGTGAAGCAGCGCCTGGAGTGGCTATAAAGGCCAATTCTGGAGTGACAGGTGCTGCAGAGAAATTTGTTTGTCGGGGCTGTTGCACAGTTGGCTCTCCCCTTGCGCCTCTGTCTTTTTTCCTGCCAACTACTAAGTCTCTTCGACTTGCCACATTTTAGCCCTGTCTTTATGGCTGCCCGCCAGCTCTGGCGAATGCTGGCAACTGACTCCCACGACTTGTGATCAATGTCACACGATTTCATGTCGCGTTTGCAGACGTCTTTAGAGCAGAGACATGGACGGCCGGTGGGTCTGATACCAGTGGCGAGCTCGCTGTACAATGTGTCTTTGGGGATCCTGCCATCTTCCATGTGGCTCACATGGCCAAGCCATCTCAAGCGCCGCTGACTCAGTAGCGTGTATAAGCTGGGGGTGTTGGCCGCTTCAAGGACTTCTGTGTTGGAGATATAGTCCTGCCACCTGATGCCAAGTATTCTCCGAAGGCAGCGAAGATGGAATGAATTGAGACGTCGCTCTTGGCTGGCATACGTTGTCCAGGCCTCGCTGCCGTAGAGCAAGGTACTGAGGACACAGGCCTGATACACTCGGACTTTTGTGTTCCGTGTCAGTGCGCCATTTTCCCACACTCTCTTCGCCAGTCTGGACATAGCAGTGGAAGCCTTACGCATGCGCTTGTTGATTTCTGCATCTAGAGACAGGTTCAGGGATCATTCTTGGAAGCCTACATTGCAGTCCCTCCAAGGCCAATATATCCTTTCTAAGGTGTGGTGCCTAGAACTGCTCACAGTACTCCAAGTGGGGTCTAACTAGGGTTTTGTACAGCTGGAGCATAACCTCTGTGTCTTTATACTCCAATCCACTCGATATTAAGGCTAGCATTCCATGAGCCTTTTTGATTATTTTCTGCTCTTGCTCTTGTCATTTTAAAGATCAATGCACTTGAACCCCCTCTTCCCATTTAGAAAGTACCCTGCTTTATCCTTTTTTGGCCCAAAATGGATAACCTCACACTTGCCCACATTGAAATCCATCTGCCATAGTTTTGCCCATTCACCTAGTCTGTCTACATCTCTTTGCAATTTTATGCTAAGATCTAGACTGTCTACAATGCCACCTAACTTTGTATCATCAGCAAATTTGGACATATGACTTACTTTGCCATCATCCAAGTCGTTAATGAATAATGGGAATAACTGAGGCCCCAACACAGATCCCTGAGGGACACCACTGGTTCAATCCTGACAATCGGAGTACTTACCCATTATCCCCACTCCCTGTCGCCTACCACTCAACCAACTTTCTAACCATGTCAATAATTTGCCCTCACCTCCATCGGCTTCCAGGGCTATTGTTCCTGAGAATGTTCATCCACATCAACACCAGGGTTATTTTTCCTGAGACTGTTCATCCACATCAACACCAGGGATGTTGTTCCTGAGACTGTTCATCCACATCAACACGAAAGCTCTTGTTCCTGCGACTGTTCATCCACATCAACACCAGGGTTACTGTTCTTGAGATTGTTCATCCACATCAACAGCAGGGTTATTGTTCCAGAGAATGTTCATCCACATCAACATCAAGGGCTATTGTTCCTGAGACCTTTCATCCACATCAACACCAGGGTTATTGTTCCTGAGACTGTTCATTCACATCAACACCAGGGCTATTCTTCCTGAGACTGTTCATCCACATCAACACCAGGGCTATCGTTCCTGAGACTGTTCATCCACATCAACACCAGGGCTATTGTTCCTGAGATTGTTCATCCACATCAACATCAGGGCTATTGTTTCTGAGACTGTTCATCCACATCAACACGAAAGCTATTGTTCCTGCGACTGTTTATCCACATCAAAACCAGGATTTATGTTCCTGAAACTGTTCATCCACATCAACACCAGGGCTATTGTTCCTGAGACTGTTCATCCACATCAACACCAGGGTTAATGTTCCTGAGACTGTTCATTCACATCAACACCAGGGCTATTCTTCCTGAGACTGTTCATCCACATCAACACCAGGGCTATTGTTCCTGAGACTGTTCATCCACATCAACACCAGGGTTATTGTTCCTGAGACTGTCCATCCACATCAACCCCAGGGCTATTGTTCCTGAGACTGTTCATCCACATCAACCCCAGGGCTATTGTTCCTGAGACTGTTCATCCACATCAACACCAGGGCTATTGTTCCTTAGACTGTTCATCCACATCAACACCAGGGTTATTGTTCCTGAGACTGTTCATCCACATCAACACCAGCGCTCTTCTTCCTGAGACTGTTCATCCACATCAACACCCGGGTTATTGTTCCTGAGACTGTTCATCCACATCAACACCAGGGCTATTGTTCCTGAGACTGTTCTTCAACATCAACACCAGGGTTATTGTTCCTGAGACTATTCATTCACATCAACACCAGGGCTATTGTTCCTGAGACTGTTCATTCACATCAACACCAGGGCTATTGTTCCTGAGACTGTTCATTCACATCAACACCAGGGCTATTGTTTCTGAGACTGTTCATCCACATCAACACGAAAGCTATTGTTCCTGCGACTGTTTATCCACATCAAAACCAGGATTAATGTTCCTGAAACTGTTCATCCACATCAACACCAGGGCTATTGTTCCTGAGACTGTTCATCCACATCAACACCAGGGTTAATGTTCCTGAGACTGTTCATTCACATCAACACCAGGAACTTTGTTCCCGAGACTCTTCATGCACATAAACACTTGAGATCATAACAAAATAAGTTTCAAATCATGTTGTGAAGAAATTTCTGAGGAATATAAAATTATTTTCTTTTCCATATACGGTATTGACTCTTTCGTATTCCAGAAAATGAGAAAAATATGGTTCATTAAGCAGTTTATTCACTGGACTGTATCTGATATCTCTGCTCACATTTCCCAGATGACTGCCCCCATGGAGGTTGGTCTTTGCTATTAATAAAGGGCTCCTCTGAAGAAGTCTGCACATTGGTGTTTCACATAGGAAATGGGTTACCCTGCAATTTACCAGATCGAACTCATTTACTATCCGATTCTTGCAGCCATCGGTATTCCTGGTAAGACAATCAAATAACACAGTAAAAGTTAAAAATCAATGTGTGATTCTTCATGTAATATTTTCCCTGTTTGATGGCATCTGTTAAGTGGCGAGTAACTCTCCTGTTATCTTCATATGATTTCTGAATTACAGTTATATTGTTTCTTGAATTTTCAGCATAGAAAATGCTAAAATATCAATTCTGTTTCATGTCTATATGAACATCAGATCAGAAATAAATGAGCAATTTTAAATGTGCTGATGTTGTTAGTGGGTTGACTTAGTAACCAAGGATTCTAAGAGTTATTGTGCTGTAATTTTATTTCATGTTGACATATCATGTTAGCGCAGAATTTCTCTTGTTTGCATGGATTTGAATTCAGCTTTGATTTTGTTTCTCAATGGAAGTGGAAGCATGATCCAATCCACATATCTTTTCCATTCTGCACTTTTCCTGGCCAATGTTTTAAAATAAGAGGAGAGTTCACTGTCAGTGATGTACAAACTATAACCTAACAGGACGAGAGTGTGCTCTCCATGTTGTACAGACTGTAACCCAACAGGACGAGAGTGCGTTCTCCAGGTTGTACAGCCCATCACCCAACAGGGCGAGAATGCACTCTCCAGAATAATAAAAACAAAATACTGCGGATGCTGGAAATCTGAAATAAAAGCAGAAAGTTCTGAAAATACTCAGCCGGTCTGGCAGCATCTGTGGAGGAGGAAACATATTTAATATTTAGGGCCTGTGACCTTTCATCAGAAATGGTAAAGATTAGGAATGTAATAGACTTTGAGCAAGTGAGAAGGAGGGAGTGGGAAGAAGAACTAAAGGGAATGTGTGCGATAGGGCGGAGGGCAAAAGAGATTCAATGACAAACATATCATGGAACAAAGGCAAAAGGAGCATTTAGCAATATGAAAGGACAAAGCAGTAGTCCAGAGAGAGTGTTAACGGCAGAATAATGAACAGCTCAGTCCAAAAGCAAAAACCTGAAAAACGAGGTTAAGACAGGCCGATGGTTTAAAAATGGAATTACATAAAATAAAACAAAGTAAAATGCAATAAAATGGAATAGAAACAATGTAATAAAAGCAAGAAATGTTGCAAATACTCAGCAGGTCTGGCAGCATCTGTGGTGAGAGAAGCAGAGTAAACATTTCAGGTCAGTGACCCTTCATTAGAACTGGCAAATATTAAAATGTTAAATGTAAGGATTTAAGTAAATAAAGCAGGGGTGAGCAAAGAGATATGTTGCTAGGACAGAGGGTCACAGCGAATAACTGACCATATGGTCATGGAGCAAAAGCAAACAGTTTGTTAATGGTGTGCTGAAAGAAAAAGTTTTAATGCAGAGAAGGTGTTAATTGGCAGAAAAATGAACAACCCTAGCCTCAAGCACAAAGATGAAAAACAAGACTGTTGGTAGGCACATGGTAAATAAAAAATGAATTACGAAACAAACTAAAATAACATGAACAAATAAGAAATAGCAAATTATAACTAAAAGAAAAAATAAATAAAAATAAAAGGGGGGCCCGTCATGCTCTGAAATTTTTGAACTCAATGTTCAGTCTGGCAGGCTGTAGTGTGCCTAATCCGTAAATGAGATGCTGTTCCTTGAGCTGTCATTGATGTTCACTGGAACACTGCAGCAAGCCCAGGACTGATATCCGGGCATGACAGCAGGGGGGTATGTTCTAATGGCAAGCAACCAGAATCTCGGAGTCATGCTTTTGGACTGAGTGGAGGTGTTCCGCAACGTGGTCACCCAATCTGCGTTTGGTCTCCCCATTGGAGAGCAGACCTCATTTTGAGCAGCAAACACAATACACTACATTGAATGAAGTACAAGTAAATCACTGCTTCACCTTAAAGGAGTCTTTGGGGCCTTGGATAGTGAGAAGAGAGGAGGTAAAATGGTCGGTATTGCACGTCATGCAATTGCATGAAAAGGTAACGAGGAATTTGTCTTTATTTTTAGCCAGAGATACAGCATTGAAACAGGCCCTTCAACTCACCAAGTCTGTGCCGACCAACAATCACCCATTTTACTCATCCTACATTCCCCACTACATTTGGTTGAGGGAAGGGCATGATTGGCAACTAAATATCCCAGGATATCGATGCTTCAGGGGGGATAGAGAGGGAGGTAAAAGGGGTGGAGGAGTTGCATTACTGGTCAAAGAGGATATCACAGCTGTGTTGAAGGAAGGCACTATGGAGGACTCAAGCAGTGAGGCAATATGTGCAGAACTCAGAAATAGGAAGGGTGCGGTAACAATGCTGGGGCTGTACTTACAGGCCTCCCAACAGCGAGCGTGAGATAGAGGTACAAATATGTAAACAGATTATGGAAAGATGTAGGAGCAACAGGGTGGTGCTGACAGGGGATTTTAATTTTCCCAACATTGACTGGGATTCACTTAGTGTTAGAGGTCTAGAAGGAGCAGAATTTGTAAGGAGCATCCAGGAGGGTTTTCTAGAGCAGTATGTAAATAGTCCAACTTGTGAAGGGGCCATACTGGACCTGGTGTTGGGGAATGAGCCCGGCCAGGTGGTTGAAGTTTCAGTAGGGGACTACTTTGGGAATAGTGATCACAATTCCGTAAGTTTTAGAATACTCATGGACAAAGACGAGAGTGGTCCTAAAGGAAGAGTGCTAAATTGGGGGAAGGCCAACTATACCAAAATTCGGCAGGATCTGGGGAATGTAGATTGGGAGCAGCTGTTTGAAGGTAAATCCACATTTGATATGTGGTCGGCTTTTAAAGTGAGGTTGATTAGCGTGCAGGAGAGACATGTTCCTGTGAAAATGAGGGATAGAAATGGCAAGATTAGGGAACCATGGATGACAGGTGAAATTGTGAGACCAGCTAAGAGGAAAAAGGAAGCATACATAAGGTCTAGGCGGCTGATGAAAGACGAAGCTTTGGAAGAATATCGGGAATGTAGGACCAATCTGAAATGAAGAATTAAGAGAGCTAAAAGAGGTCATGAAATATCTTTAGCAAACAGGGTTAAGGAAAATACCAAAGCCGTTTATTCATATATAAGGAGCAAGAGGGTAACTAGAGAAAGGATTGGCCCACTCAAGGACAAAGGAGGAAAGTTATGTGTGGAGTCAGAGAAAATGGGTGAGATTCTAAACGAGTACTTTGCATCGGTATTCACTGAGGAGAGGGACATGACGGATGTTGAGGTTAGGGACTGATGTTTGATTACTCTAGGCCAAGTCGGCAGAAGGAGAGAGGAAGTGTTGGGTTTTCTAAAAGGCATTAAGGTGGACAAGTCCCCAGGTCCGGATGGGATCTATCCCAGGTTACTGAGGGAAGCGAGACAGGAAATAGCTGGGGCCTTAATAGATATCTTTGCAGCATCCTTAAACACGGGTGAGGTCCCGGAGGACTAGAGAATTGCTACTGTTGTCCCCTTGTTTAAGAAGGGTAGCAGGGATAATCCAGGTAATTATAGACCGGTGAGCCTGACGTCAGTGGTAGGGAAGCTGCTGGAGAAGATACTGAGGGATAGGATCTATTCCCATTTGGAAGAAAATGGGCTTATCAGTGATAGGCAACATGGTTTTGTTCAGGGACGATCATGTCTTACCAACTTAATAGAATTCTTTGAGGAAGTGACGAAGTTAATTGATGAGGGAAGGGCTGTAGATGTCATATACATGGACTTCAGTAAGGCGTTTGATAAGGTTCCCCATGGTAGGGTGATGGAGAAAGTGAAGTCGCATGGGGTCCAGTGTGAACTGGCTAGATGGATAAAAAACTGGCTGGGTAACAGGAGACAGAGAGTAGCAGTGGAAGGGAGTTTCTCAAAATGTAGACGTGTGACCAGTGGTGTTCCACAGGGATCCGTGCTGGGACCACTGTTGTTTGTGATATACATAAATGATTTGCAGGCAAGTATAGATGATCTGATTAGCAAGTTTGCAGACGACTAAGATTGGTGGAGTAGCAGATAGTGAAGGGGACTGTCAGAGAATACAGAAGAATATAGATAGATTGGAGAGTTGGGCAGAGAAATGGCAGATGGAGTTCAATCAGGGCAAATGCGAGGTGATGCATTTTGGAAGATCCAATTCAAGAGTGAACTATACAGTAAATGGAAAAGTCCTGGGGAAAATTGATGTACAGAGAGATGTGGGTGTTCAGGTCCATTGTTCCCTGAAGGTGGCAACGCAGGTCAATAGAGTGCTCAAGAAGGCATACGGCATCCTTTCCTTCATCGGACGGGGTATTGAGTACAAGGGTTGGCAGGTCATGTTACAGTTGTATAAGACTTTGGTTCGGCCACATTTGGAATACTGCGTGCAGTTCTGGTCGCCACATTAGCAAAAGGATGTAAATGCTTTGGAGAGGGTGCAGAGGAGGTTCACCAGGATGTTGCCTGGTATGGAGGGTGCTAGCTATGAAGAGAGGTTGAGTCGATTAGGATTATTTTCATTAGAAAGATGGAGGTTGAGGGGGGACCTGATTGAGGAGTACAAAATCATGAGAGGTATAGACAGGGTGGATAGCAAGAAGCTTTTTCCCAGAGTGGGGGATTCAATTACTAGGGGTCACGAGGTCAATGTCAGAGGGGAAAAGTTTAGGGGGGATATGCGTGAAAAGTTCTTTACGCAGAGGGTGGTGGGTGCCTGGAACGCGTTGCCAGCGGAGGTGGTAGACGCGGGCACGATGGCGTCTTTTAAGATGTATCTAGACAGATACATGAATGGGCAGTAAGCAAAGAGATACAGACCCTTAGAAAATAGGCGACAGGTTTAGATAGAGGATCTGGATCGGCGCAGGCTTGGAGGACCGAAGGGCCTGTTCCTGTGCTGTCATTTTCTTTGTTCTTTGTACATCCCCACCATCTACCGACACTAAGCGCGATATACACTGGTTAATTTACCTAACAACCTGCAAGTCTTTGACTGTGGGAGGAAACCAGAGCACTCGGCAGAAACTCATGTGGTCACGGGGTGAACTTGCAAACTCCCCACATGCACTAGCCAGAACTAAACCTAGGTCACTGGAGTTGTGAAGCTGCAGTGCTAACCAGTGTGCCACTGGGTAATGGAGGAGTAAACCAGAGTGCTGCAGAGGGAATGATCCCTTCAGAATGCTGATAGGGGAGGGGAGTGGAAAATGCATCTGGTAGTGACATCACGCTGGACGTGGCAGAAATGGCAGAGGATGATCCTTTGGATGTGGAGCTAGGTGGGGTGGAATGTGAGGACAAAGGGATCCCTGTGGCAGTTCTGGGAGGAAGGGGAAGTGGTGAGGATAGAGATGTGGTAAATAGGCTGGACACAGTCAAGGGCCCTGCCTGCCACAGTGGGGTTTAATCCTCGTTTGAGGATAAAGGAAGACAAATCAAAAGTGCTGTCGTGGAAGGTTGCATCATCAGAGCAGATGCGTCGGAGATGGAGAAACTGGGAGAATGGAATGTAGTCCTTACAAGAGGCAGTGTGTGGGGAAGTGCAGTTGAGCTAGCTGTGGGAATCGGTGGGCTTATAATGATTATTAGTAGACAGCCTATCCCCGGAGATGGAGACAGAGAAGTCGAAGAAGGGAAGGGAAGTTTCAGAGATGGACCATGTATAGATCCCCCCGTGACATCCTGGTCACTCCCCAATCACCCCCAACACCTCGTCCCCTTCGCACGACACCTTCCCATGCATCACAGTCGGTGTAACACCTGCCCTTTTATCTCCTCTCGCCTGACTATCCAAGGCACCAAAAACTCCTTTCAGGTGAAGCAGTGATTTACTTGTACTTCTTTCCATGTAGTATACTGTATTCACTGCTCACAATGTGGTCTCCTCTACACTAGGGAGACCAAACGCAGATTGGGTGACCGCTTTGCGGAACACCTCCACTCAGTCCAAAAGCATGACTCTGAGCTTCTGGTTGCTTTCCATTACAACACACACCCCTGCTTTCATGCCCACATATCAGTCCTGGGCTTGCTGCAGTGTTCCAGTGAACATCAATGCCAGCTCGAGGAACAGCATCTCATTTCTGGATTAGGCACACTACAGCCTGCCGGACTGAACATTGAGTTCAATAATTTCAGAGCATGAAGGGCCCCCCTTTTTGTTTATTTTTATTTTTTATAATTTATTATGCTGATTTGTTTATTTTATGTTAGTTTGTTTAATCATTCATTTTTTCCATGTGCCTACCCACTGTTTTTACATCTTTGTGCTTTAGGCCAGGGCTGCTCATTTCTCTGTCAATTAACATCGTTTCTGCTCTAACTCTTTATCTTTCTGCACACCATTCACATACCATTTGTCTTTGCTCCAAGACCTTCTGGTCAGTTATTCTCTGTGACCCTCTGTCCTATCAACAACTTATGGGCGGCACAGTGGCGCAGTGGTTAGCACCGCAGTCTCACAACACCAGGGACGCGCGTTCCATTCTGTGTACTGCCTGTGCGGAGTTTGCAAATTCTCCCTGTGTCTGTGTGTGTTTTCGCCAGGAGCTCTGGTTTCCTCCCACATCCAAAGACTTGCAGGTGATAGGTTAATTGGGCGTTGTAAATTGCTCCGAGTGCAGGGGGGCGATAGGGAATATGGGGTTACTGTCGGGTTAGTATAAATGGGTGGTTGTTGGTCGGCACAGACTCGGTGGGCCAATGGGCCTGTTACAGTGCTGTATCTCAAAATAAAAAAAACTTGCCTTTTGTTATCTCTTGCCCCACCCCCACTTTATTTGCTTAAAACCTATTACATTTGTAACATTTGCCAGTTCTGAAGAAGGGTCACAGATCTGAAACGTTAACTCTGCTTCTCCCTCCACAGATGCTGCCTGACCTGCTGCGTATTTCCAGCATTTCTTGCTTTTATTTCAGATTTCCAGTATCTCCAGTATTTTGTTTTTATTTTAGAATGAAAAGACAGTCCTGCTCTGAATTTGTTGAACTCAATGTTGAATCCAGAAGGCTGTAGAGTGACTAATCTGAAGATGAGGTGCTGTTCCTCGAGCTTGTGTTGATGTTGACTAGAACGCTGCTGTAGGTCAAGGACATGGAACAGGTTGGTGAATTATTATAGTAAACAATAGAAAGCTTGGGGTCATGTTTCCAGAATGAGTGGAGGTGTTCCACAAAGCAGTCACCCAAATGCATTTGGTTTCCCCAATGTAGAGACAATCACATTGTGAACCTTGAATACAGTATAGTAAATTGAAAGAAGTACAAGTAAATTTCTGCATCATATGGAAGCAGTGTTTGGGGCCTTAGCTGGTGAGGAAAGCAGAGGTAAACGGGCAGGTATTACACCTCCTGTGATTCCATTAAAGGTGCCGTGTAAAGGGGATGATATATTGTGGGTGAGGGAGGAGTGGATCAAGGTGTCATGGAGGGAGCGGTCCCTTCAGAATGCTGAGAGGGGAGGGGCGGAGAGGGGAAGATGTATTTGGTGGTGTCATTACACTGGAGGTGATAGAAATGGAAGAGAATAATCCTTCGGATGTGAATGCTGGTTGGTTGGGAAGTGAGGACAAGGGAGACCTATCACAGTTCTGGGAGTGAGGGGAAGGGGTCTTGTTGTCGAAGGCATCATCAGAACCCAACAGGGCGGAGCCGAGGTGCAGTTACTTGTTTTTGGAGGCTCTGGTGTTTTGGATACCAGAATTCCCCAGAAAGAAAGTCAGTAATTTTACTTTTACCACAGTATATGTTTCACTATCTGAGGCCAAGAACTTGTTTTGCATTTCAATTTCCCTTACATTTTGCCACAGATTTCTCTGCTACAAATAAATAGTTCTTTAAATAAAAATTACATTTAATTTGGATCTGGAAACCTTATATTTCCATACTGTCTTATTCAACTTTAAATAATTCTTCAAAATGATTGGGGACAGTGTCGAGGTAAATTTCATGTTTTCTGTTTCTCACAGTTAACTTGGTGGCGATTGTGATTTTGTCTCGAGGAAAGTGCGGTCTCTCCAATTGTATCACTCACTATCTGGTGGCCATGGCAGTGGCAGATCTAATGGTGATTATCATCCAAGTGATATTACACCGGATTAATATCATGTACTTTCCAGTTAGTTTCCTGTTTATAACTCCTGTGTGTATGGTGAACCTTGTCGCATATGCTGTAGCTGCAGACTGTTCTGTCTGGTTTACTGTTGCCTTCACTTTTGATCGCTTTGTAAAAATTTGCTGTCAGAAGCTGCAATCAAAATATAACACAGAGAAAACAGCGTCCATAATTATCGGCATCTTGTTTGTGTTGAGCTGTCTTGTAAATATTCACTATTACTTTACAGGTGACCCTGTATTTATAATTGACAACGTGCCTTGGTATTGTGGTGCTCCAACCGATTACCTCACCTCCCCCTTGTGGAGGGCACACGCATGTATCAAAGGCATCATAAACCCAATCTTACCAATAGTTTTAATTCTGCTGTTCAATGCTTTGACCGTCAGACACATTCTCATGGCAAATAGAGTTCGCAGGGGACTCCGGAGCAAGAGTAAGAATCAGAAAGATCCAGAAGTGAAGAATCGGAGGAATTCCATGATTTTACTTTTCACTATTTCTGCCAATTTCATACTGTTGTGGATGACGTATGTTGTCCTTGTGATAGACCAGCCAGTGGAAAACTTTTACTATACAGACAAATATTACAGTAACCCGATATATATTGCACAACAAGTTGGGTTGATGTTGCAGCTTCTCAGTGTCTGCACAAACACTTGTGTCTATGGACTGACACAGAGGAAATTCAGAGAGGAGCTGAGGAATGGAGTGAAATATTTGTTTTCACTGAATGGGAAATTGTGTCCATAACAAATAACTAACATTGATCTTGAGCAGGGCTTATAGATTTATAATTCACTGATCGTGATATTCCTGAAATCCTTGTGGTCAGGTGAAAAACCATGAGAAGACTTATTATATTTTACAAGGCTTTGGATAGTGATGTATAATTACCAATAATATTAAAGATAAATGTTAATGTAGATAAACAAATTGATAGAACATAAAATATCCAGGTGTCAATTTAACTGCTGAATTTGTGCAGTTGCAGTGACCGTACACCATCAAAAGACATCAAATTAATTCCCCATAAAGGAGCAGTAATAATAAATGGCCAATTCTGCACCCTGAGAACAGCCTCCGGCAGTATGTTCTGACAGTCATTACAATTCACCATTGGATCAATTCATGTCAACTATATTTTTTCAAGAATAAACTTACATGATTAGAAAAGGTACAAATGCAGAAAAAAGTTCGTCAAAAGAGGCCAAAATGGATTCAGAGAAACATTTAATCTTTGCTGGTTCTTTGACTCTCTCACACACTCATAGAAGATCTTGTTCTGCCCTCAGATTTCCTGTCCCAAGTCAGTTGATGGATTCTTGATTGTTTCTTCTCCACAGCTGGTTCATGCAGGACGACATGAAGCGGCCTCACTGTCCTCTATGTGGTCACTTCTCCAGGGTCATCCTGGAATGCAAATATATCCCCTGTATCTCTTCTTCACTAACAGCAAACATTATAAACCCTTTCCCTAACTTTCTCCTCTCTCACCTCCAACAACGTCTGAAAACCTCTGCACCTTCTTTTCATCTAAATTTAAAAGCAACTTTTCACCAGCTCCTGTTGAAATCAGCCTTCTATTGCCCACCAAAACAATCCTTTCTCTCCTAAACAAAGCTCTTTCACCAATCTCTCTCCTATCTCCCGTCTGTCTCTGTGCAAATGTGTCTCGTCCATGAAAGACACCGCCTACAACCTTGAGCTTATTTCTACTCAATTAATAATCACTCCAGTTCTTGGTCCTCATATTGGTTGATAATTGACATGTGTCTCTATTCTCGCCTTCTTCCCCATCCCTTTGAAAACCACTATTGTCACCCCTTCCTCAAAAGTCAAGGCCCAATCCCTTTGTTCTTAAAAAAAAAAACTCCAATCCCATCTCATACCTTTCTTTCCTCTCCAAATTCCTTCAGCATGTTTTCGCCTCCCAAAACCGTGTGCATCCTTCTGACTATAACATATTAGACTCCCTTCAATCAGGTTTCCACCCCTGCCACAATCTTCAAACTGTCCCAAACAAAGTGAAATATCACACCTTCTGTGACAGTTATTGTAACTCTCTATCCATCCACAAGACCTGCTCAGTCTCTCTGCAATCTTTGACATGGTTGATCATGCAATTCTCCTTCAATGTCTCTGATTCATTCACCAGATAACTGGTACTGTCCTCGTGTGGTTCTACTCTTACCTGTTGACCTGCTTTTGCTTTGAGCCTCCAAGTATCTACTCCAGCGATCCAGCTGTTCTTTCCCATTTCCATGCTGCCCTTTAAAGATATGATCAGAACACAAAGGATCAGCATCCACACGGACTCTGACAACATCTATTTCTACCTCTCCTTTACCACACTCTACCCTTACAGTGCCAATGAATTTCAGATTGCTTGAATGATGTACAACATTTATGATTCACAGTTTCTTCCAGTTTAACTTTGGGAGGACAGGAGCCACCATCTTCATGTCCACAGCACAAACTCTGTACCTTCCATTCTCCACCACTATTCCTTGAATTTTGTCTCAGTTGGACCCATAATATTTGTAACCTTGGCTCACTGTTCGACCCCACGATAAGCTTCAGCAACTCATATTCTCTCAACACAAAGACCACCTACTTCTATAACATCAAAGTCCTCCATTCACTCCACAGTCCACGTGTTGTTGAAACGCTCATCCCTGCTCATGTCATCTCAAGCCTCACTTTATCCAATGTGGCCCTGGTCGACATTCCACTGACAAGATTAACAAAGCTCAGCTCCACTAAAACTCTGCTGCCCACATCCGATCCCATCCAAGCTCCTCCATCCACCAAGCATATTCTTGTTGAACTACATTAGGTCCTAGGATCCCCAAACCTTGAATTTAAAGAGGGATACTATCACCGGAAGTGCAGAAGGTTTTAGTTTGGACGGCATCAAGATCGGCGCAGGCTTGGAGGGCCGAATGGCCTGTTCCTGTGCTGTAATTTTCTTTGTTCTTTGTTCTAAAATTCTAAAATAAATTTAGATCCTTCTATATGAAAAAATCTTTCTACTTCATTAACATTCTCCAGCCCAACTAAAACACACCCTCCTCTCACAACTCTCTTTTGCTCTAAAACCCATGTTAATGCTCCATCCCTTTGCCCGACCATACCCGGTGATGCCTTCAATCATCAAAACTCCATCTCGGGATCTAAATGACAATTAAATCTAAAACATGTATCTTCATTTCTGCCACTAGTTCATCCGTTTTATAATGGATTCAGAGAAGGAGCCTTTAATTTTTTTTGGACGGATGTTCTTTTCATAGACCATATTCCCTGATGCATTATTATCGTTAAACTCTTTGTCCCCTCCTGTCCTACTCTGCTGCCTGTGGTCAAATCACTACACTGCTCTGGTTCCTGATAATTTTCTATTTAGTTTTATAAACCTCCCTTCACCTGAACCCTCCCCTATTCTTTTACTTTAATGCCCTGTCCATATTCCTAGTTTTCCGATTCATCAGGACAATAATCCCAGCCTGGTTTAAGTGGAATCCATACCAATGGAACATCTCCCTGTTTTCCCAGTGCCCCATGAATTGAAGCCCCTCCTTTCCACACCACACATTGAGCCACACATTTAATTCTCTAATCAGTTTGCTCATCCACCCAGCAGTCCTTGTTCTCATCCACACTGGTAGAAAGTATCTCATGACTGTTGGTCAAAGTCAAGAGCCAAGTCTCCTCCATCACTAAATGCTGGATCTCCAGACCTGCCTGGCTCACAGTCACATCCTCCTTTCCCTGACCATTGACTAACTCCGAACTTGAAATAAACCTAAGAGGTGTGACCCCCCTGCTGGAACATTGTGTCCAGGTAACTCTCCCCCTCTCTGAGGGTGCACAATGTATGCAGCTCAGACTCCACCTCAACAACTCGAGACAAAGTTACTCGAGCTGTAGACACTTAACCACAGATCTGCTTGTCCAGCATCACAATGCTCTCCACAAGCTCCCACATATTGCAGTTATGGCACATCTGCTCTGCCATGTCTGTAAATCCTTATTTATTTATTTGATTACGATACTAGTTACTAATTTAGTAAAGTAATAACACGTTACAGTCTTGGACAGTTACAGACTTGGAACACCAGTAAAGTTTCTGACTGATAATGGAGGGGAATTTGCCAGTGATGTGTTCAAAGACATGGGTGAAGGTGTCAACATCATGAGCATGAATATCACAGCTGAAAGTCCTTTCAGTAATGGACTCTGTGAAAGGAATCAGGTGGTGATTACTGAAGTATTGCAAATAAATAAATAAATAACTGAGGAATCACACTGCAATAATAAAAGCAAAATAATGCAGATGCTGGTAATCTGAAATAAAAAGAATTAGTGCTGGGAAATACTCAGCAGGTCAGGCAGCATTTGTGGAGAGAGAAGCAAAATTACCGTTTCAGGTCAGTGACCACACTGCAAGTTGACATCCACCCTGGCACGGGCGGTTCACACAAAGAATTCACTCCAGATAGTTGGAGGCTATCGTTCCTATTAATTATTTTATGTGCGATATCCCAAATCGCATTTTGTTCTGTGCAATAGTCCTCCTGTGCAAGAAGCTACCATAATTAGTTCAATTTCACTGCATAACTGACTAATTGAAAATTCGAAGAGCACTGAACCATCGTTTAAGACCATATGAGACTGACTTCAAATCAGGAGATTTAGTATCCTATAAATCAGAGAGTCATACATAAAAGACCTAGGGAAGGCACTGTTACATTTCTTTCATCAGGATTAGTCACCATTCATTACAAAATCTCAGACTCTGACTGACCAATAGAAGTAAACGAGGTAACATGTACCACAGATGCTCATGTGTTTAGTAATAAAGGTTCTGCCAGAACTAGACACAAGGGCCAGGATTGGTCAGACCAGTTACATCACATGAATTTGAACTGGCCACAAAGCTTGGAATGGGGGCAGAACGCTCTTTGCTCCTGGGCTGAGAACATCTCTCTCCTGTCTGCTCCCATCACTTTCTCACAGAATTGTATCTTGTGAAGCCACGTGAACCTCAAAGGGAGAAAAGTCTTTGACGTCAACAAGGTTTAAGAAGAATACTGAGCCCCAACGAAAAGTAAAAGCTGTCTACTATCAAAGACTCTACAGTGAGCTTGAAATAGAGAAAAGGTCACAAGAAACCCCGTTTAGAGACTGCATCAACCCTTTCACCTTATACTTTCTTCTCTTCTCTGTCCCCATCTGCATGTGTACATCACGTGTGCACGCTATCATGGGCGCGTCATATATCTGTACGCATAGTTAGAGTTAAGTAAGTTTAATAACATTTCACTTTTCTTCTTTAAACCTGAGAAAACCTGTTTGTTTGATTTCTTTGCCTTATAATTGGAAAGGAATAATCAAGGATTCATCAAGGGGGCACTAAAAATACATTGTGTTTAAAAATTAAACTCTGTTACAATAAGACCAGGTGAAGAAAGTAAAATACCCCTGGACACCTTTCTCACCTGGTCAAAACAAAAAAATTGGGTGCTAGCATCCAGAAGTGACCCACAGACAATCGAGGGCAAATGGAAGTGGGAAGGCAAATCATTCCGAATCAAAAATATCACATTTCAGTACAGGTTTTCTGGTGGTTGTGTGTGATTGAAAACTAACATGTCTGCAATTGAACCGAGTAGTTCTCAAGCCAGGGTGAAATAACTTGGGATAAGTTAAAAACCATGTCTATGGAGGAGTTGAGGAAAATGTCTGAGCAGTGTGAGATCACTGAACGTCGCAAGGCTAGAAAGTCTGAACTAATAAGTCTTGTGGCCAACCATTTTTCCCTTGAATCTGAAGAATCAGAAGCAATGTTAGAAGTAAACCTAGACAGGGTATTTGCCAATCGTGTGCTTGGTAAAAACTTTTCGTTCCTTTTTCATTTATCTAAGTTAAGACTAAGTTAAGCTTAAGATTAAAAATGGCAGGAGATCTCAGACCCGTGTTATGCTCCTCTTGCTCAATGTGGGAGCTCAGGGACACGGCTGATGTCCCTGACTCCTTCACGTGCTGGAAGTGTGTCCAGCTGCAGCCCTTGTTAGACCGCATGACGGCTCTGGAGCTGCGGATGGACTCACTTTGGAGCATCCGCGATGCTGAGGAGGTTGTGGATAGCACGTTTAGCGAATTGGTCACACCGCAGATTAGGATTGCTGAAGGAGAAAGGGAATGGGTGACCAAAAGGCAGAGAAAGAGCAGGAAGGCAGCGCAGGTGTCCCCTGTGGTCATCTCCCTCCAAAACAGGTATACCGTTTTGGATACTGTTGAGGGAGATGGCTCACCAGGGGAAGGCAGCGGTAGCCAGGTTCATGGCACCGTGGCTGGCTCTGCTGTTCGGAAGGGCGGGAAAAAGAGTGGAAGGGCTATAGTCATCGGGGATTCGATTGTAAGGGGAGTAGATAGGCGGTTCTGTGGTCGAAAACGAGACTCCCGAATGGTATGTTGCCTCCCAGGTGCACGGGTCAGGGATGTCTCAGATCGGCTGCAGAACATTCTGAAGGGGGAGGGTGAACAACCAGTTGTCGTTGTGAACATAGTCACCAATGATATAGGTAAAAAACGGGATGAGGTCCTACAAGCAGAATGTAGGGAATTAGGAGCCAAGTTAAAAAGTAGGACCTCAGAGGTAGTAATCTCAGGATTGCTACCAGTGTGACGTGATAGTCAGAGTAGAAATGAAAGAATAGTCAGGATGAATGCGTGGCTTGAGAGATGGTGCAGGAGGGAGGGGTTCAGATTTTTGGGACATTCTGGGGGAGGTGGGACTATTACAAATTGGACGGTCCACACCTGGGCCGGACTGGAACCAATGTCCTTGGGGGTGCTTTTGCTAATGCTGTTGGGGAGGGGTTAAACTACTGTGGCAGGGGGATGGGAACCAAATGAGGAGGTCAGTGGACAGTAAGGAGGTAGTAACTAAACCCTGTAAGGAACTAGATAATGAAGTCAGTGTGACTAAGGGAAAGAGTAGACAGGGAGCAGATGATGAATGCAAAGGGACTGGTGGTCTGAGGTGCATTGGTTTTAATGCAAGAAGTGCAGTAGGTAAGGCAGATGAACTTAGGGCTTGGATTAGTACCTGGGAGTATGATGTTATTGCTATTACTGAGACCTGGTTGAGGGAAGGGCATGATTGGCAACTAAATATCCCAGGATATCGATGCTTCAGGTGGGATAGAGAGGGAGGTAAAAGGGGTGGAGGAGTTGCATTACTGGTCAAAGAGGATATCACAGCTGTGCTGAAGGAAGGCACTATGGAGGACTCGAGCAGTGAGGCAATATGGGCAGAACTCAGAAATAGGAAGTGTGCGGTAACAATGTTGGGGCTGTACTACAGGTCTCCCAACAGCGAGCGTGAGATAGAGGTACAAATATGTAAACAGATTATGGAAAGATATAGGAGCAACAGGGTGGTGGTGATAGGAGATTTTAATTTTCCCAACATTGACTGGGATTCACTTGTGTCAGAGGTCAAGATGGAGCCGAATCTGTAAGGAGCATCCAGGAGGGTTTTCTGGAGCAGTTTGTAAATAGTCCAACTCGGGAAGGGGGCATACTGGACCTGGTGTTGGGGAATGAGCCCGGCCAAGTTGTTGAAGTTTCAGTAGGGGACTACTTTGGGAATAGTGATCTCAATTCCGTAAGTTTTAGAATACTCATGGACAAAGACGAGAGTGGTCCTAAAGGAAGAGTGCTAAATTGGGGGAAGGCCAACTATACCAAAATTCGGCAGGAGCTGGGGAATGTAGATTGGGAGCAGCTATTTAAAGGTAAATCCACATTTGATATGTGGTCGGCTTTTAAAGAGAGGTTGATTAGCGTGCAGGAGAGACATGTTCCTGTGAAAATGAGGGATAGAAATGGCAAGATTAGGGAACCATGGATGACAGGTGAAATTGTGAGACTTGCTGATAGGAAAAAGGAAGCATACATAAGGTCTAGGAGGCTGAAGAAAGACGAAGCTTTGAAAGAATATCGGGAATGTCGGACCAATCTGAAACGAGGAATTAAGAGGGCTAAAAGGGGTCATGAAATATCTTTAACAAACAGGGTTAAGGAAAATCCCAAAGCCTTTTATTCATATATAAGGAGCAAGAGGGTAACTAGAGAAAGGATTGCCCCACTCAAGGACATAAGAGCAAAGTTATGCGTGGAGTCAGAGAAAATGGGTGAGATTCTAAACGAGAACTTTGCATTGGTATTCACTGAGGAGAGGCACATGACGGATGTTGAGGTTAGGGACAGATGTCTGATTACTCTAGGTCAAGTCGGCATAAGGAGGGAGGAAGTGTTGGGTATTCTAAAAGGCATTAAGGTGGACAAGTCCCCAGGTCCGGAATGGGATCTATCCCAGGTTACTGAGGGAAGCGAGACAGGAAATAGCTGGGGCCTTAATAGATATCTTTGCAGCATCCTTAAACACAGGTGAGGTCCCGGAGGACTGGAGAATTGCGAATGTTGTCCCCTTGTTTAAGAAGGGTAACAGGGATAATCCAGGTAATTATAGACCGGTGAGCATGACGTCAGTGGTAGGGAAGCTGCTGGAGAAGATACTGAGGGATAGGATCTATTCCCATTTGGAAGAAAATGGGCTTATCAGTGATAGGAAACATGGTTTTGTGCAGGGAAGGTCATGTCTTACCAACTTAATCGAATTCTTTGAAGAAGTGACAAAGTTGATTGATGAGGGAAGGGCTGTAGATGTCATATACATAGACTTCAGTAAGGCCTTTGATAAGGTTCCCCATGGTAGGCTGATGGAGAAAGTGAAGTCGCATGGGGTCCAGGGAGTACCAGCTAGATGGATAAAGAACTGGCTGGGCAACAGGAGACAGAGAGGAGCAGTGGAAGGGAGTTTCTCAAAATGGAGACGTGTGACCAGTGGTGTTCCACAGGGATCCGTGCTGGGACCACTGTTGTTTGTGATATGCATAAATGATTTGGAGGGAAGTATCGGTGGACTGATTAGCAAGTTTGCAGATGACACTAAGATTGGTGGAGTCGCAGACAGTGAAGGGGACTGTCAGAGAATACAGCAGAATATAGATAGATTGGAGAGTTGGGCAGAGAAATGGCAGATGGAGTTCAATCCGGGCAAATGCGAGGTGATGCATTTTGGAAGATCCAATTCAAGAGTGAACTATACAGTAAATGGAAAAGTCCTGGGGAAAATTGATGGACAGAGAGATTTGGGTGTTCAGGTCCATTGTTCCCTGAAGGTGACAACGCAGGTCAATAGAGTGCTCAAGAAGGCATACGGCATGCTTTCCTTCATCGGACGGGGTATTGAGTACAAGGGTTGGCAGGTCATGTTACAGTTGTACACGACTTTGGTTCGGCCACATTTGGAATACTGCATGCAGTTCCGGTCGCCACATTACCAAAAGGAAGTAGATGCTTTGGAGAGGGTGCAGAGGAGGTTCACCAGCATGTTGCCTGGTATGGAGGGCGCTAGCTATGAAGAGAGGTTGAGTAGATTAGGATTATTTTCATTAGGAAGATGGAGGTTGAGCGGGGACCTGATTGAGGTGTACAAAATCACGAGAGGTATTGATAGGGTGGATAACAAGAAGCTTTTTCCCAGAGTGGGGGATTCAATTATTAGGGGTCACGAGTTCAAAGTGAGAGGGGAAATGTTTAGGGGAGATATGCGTGGAAAGTTCTTTATGCAGAGGGTGGTGGGTGCCTGGAACGCGTTGCCAGCGGAGGTGGCAGATGCGAACACGATAGCGTCTTTTAAGATGTATCTAGACAGATACATGAATGGGCAGTAAGCAAAGAGATACAGACCCTTAGAAAATAGGCGACATGTTTAGATAGAGGATCTGGATCGGCGCAGGCTTGGAGGGCCGAAGGGCCTGTTCCTGTGCTGTCATTTTCTTTGTTCTTTTTTCTTTGTGCTTATATAACTGAAACAACGGAATCCTAAATTGGAGCAGAAAGAGAGAGAGAGACAGGAGAGGGAGAAACAACGAATATTCCAGAAAGAATATGAAGAGAAAGAGTTGAAGTGGCTTGAGTTAACTAGGGGGTGACAGAGTAACCCAGTGAAAGCTGGCCAATATGGAGGAGTCTAATTCTGGGCATGGTACAAAATTGTCAGAACGAACCAAATTAATTCCAGAATTCAATGAGGACAAAGTGGAGTCATTTTTTGTGTCTTTTGAGAAACTGGCAAGGCAGCTCAATATGGCCAACTTAGAGCTGGTCTCTTTTACTGCAAAGCAAATTAACAGGATAGGCCCATGAGGTTTATTTCTTGTTGTCAGATGAGAGTTCATCAAATAATGAACTGACCAAAAATACTATCCTCGGGGCATATGGAATTGTATGCGAAGTCCATCACCAAAAGTTTAGAACCACGAAGAAGCAATCCAATCAAACTTATCTGGAGTTTGAAAGAAGTAAGCAGCTGGCTTTTGACCAGTGGCTGAGAACTCATAAAGAACAGCACAGCTGTGAGACTCTCAGAGATGTTATTTCTGTTAGAGGAATTTAAAAACTCCCTCCCATTCTCAATAAAGTCTCATGTGGAGGAGCAGTTGGATTAGAGAGCCCGGCAAACGGCCGTTTTAGCCAATCAGTTTGCTTTAATTTATCAGTCAGTTTCCCATGGGAGAACCTTTCCCAGTCACCCCCACAAATCCGAAAAGGACAAAGGGTGGGAAGGTGCTAGAAGCCCAGGCAGTCCTGGGAGAGAAAGGAAAGCAGGAGACACATGGGGCACTCCTCCAGCCAAAAAGGAAGGTGCTGTGACAAGAGTGAGACCCGGAGACATGTGTGCTTCCATTGTTATAAAGCAGGGCATTTAAAAGCGAACTGCTGGAAACTAAAAGGAAAACCGATAAGGTTGCTCAGGGCAAGCCCGCGCAGTGACGAAGGGACCCTGATGGAAAGCACAGCAGAACAAGCTGTGGCTTTAACTGCAGGAAGAGTGCAACCCAGGAAGCTTACAGCTGCAAGAGCAGGAAAAGTTAATAGGATTCCTGAAGCTTAACAGGGTTTTGTGTTTCAAGGGCAAATAACCTCATATCCCTCGAGTGGTACAAGCAATCCCATAGTAATTCTCAGAGACACAGGGGTCACCAGATACATTTTACTGGGAAAAGGCATGACCTTCACCCCAGAGAGTGCAGTGAACACCAGAATGGTGGTGTATGGTATTGGAGGGCAATGTATGACTATACCTGTACACCGGGTGCACCTGGAGTGTGACCTAGTTTCAGGACTGGTGACTGTCGGGATTGTCCCTTGTTTGCCTGTGGACAGTGTTGACCTGCTCCTAGATAATGATCTGATGGGGATGAAGGTGTTAGTCCCCCGCAGTAGTGAAAGAAAGACCGCAGGAGGTCCGAGAGACAGGGCAGTGGCAGGAGACAGTCCCCTGCAGTTTCCCTGAATGTGTAATGGAACAGGCTTTGATCAAACCAGCTCCCCCAGAGGAGACTGAATTAACACTGCAGACAGATGACTAAATCTGTCTGTCTGAGACTTTCCTTGGGAAATTAGGAGACCCAGGGAATGAATTAAATGGATTTACCCGAGGTGAGGCTCAGCGAGCTGACCCAGTATTGAGAAAGTTAACACAGGCTGCCCAATCTGAAAGTGAAGCAGAGGGAGTCCCTGATTTCTACTATTTAAAGAATGAGGTACTGATGAGGAAATTGAGTTCTCCTCACAGACCTGAGAGCAAAGAGTGGGCAGTAGCTCACTAGTTGGTAGTGGCGCAGAGGTACCGGAGAGAAATATTACAAAGGGCCCACGAGGCTATAGTGGCTGTACATGCTGGTATACAAAAGATCAAAGCCTGTATAAGACAGTAGTTTGACTGGCCAAAATTCCACAAAGATGTGATGGAGTGCTGCAGGAGTTGCCACATGTGCGAGGTTGAGGGGCAAACACAACCTACAGCGAAATCTGAACCCCCAAGTCCTGTACCAATGATAGGAGGACTCTCCAGCAGAAGGCTGGTGAATTGTGAGGGACTCCCGCTGATAAAGAAATGGGACAGGCAGGCACAAAGCTGGCAAACGTTTAGAAAGAGAAGGGGAAAAAAGTGACCAAGAGGGCAGATTAAAGGAAGTCTGCGAAGAATCCCTGATGAAAACCCCTCCAGTCCAGTCAGACAACTCCAAAAAGCGAAAGGTTAGACCCCACATACTCCTATGTAAATGCAGACTCTAAAAGCACCCCACCAGAGCTGGTAACAGCATTTACAGGAACCTGCAGTGACAAAGAAAGGCCTCTCAGTGGCAGGGAAGCCGTGAGGGTGATGTCTCACCTCGCTGAAATGCCACAGTAGAGTCTAGACAAATACCTGCAGACAGAAGTGTCCAGGAGAACAAAGGGGAGATTCACAAAGAATCCTCCCCCACAATCAGAGAAAAGGGAACTACTCATCCCCTGAAGTCAAATGCCTAATCATCTCAAAGACCATAAGCAGCCATAGAAATGGGAAAACTGAACAAAAGCTTCCCTCAAGAAACACATCTTTGTTGGGATGCCAAAAGGGGAAATTAATGCAGCACAGGCACCCAGAAAAGACAATTTTAATAAGTTTTATGATTCATGAATGAACCGAAGTGAATGAGAGAAATGCATGGTTTCTTTTTCCTGTTTCTTATATTTCTCTCACAACTTTTTAATGAAATGTGTATTTGTTTCAAATTGCAATTCATTCCCTTGGGAGTGGAGGTGTCATGCAGGCCCCACTTGCCAAGAATGAGGAATATTAATTTCACCGCATGAACATTGATTTTAAAAACTGTTGTTGGGAAGAAAGAACTGGCTTTAAAAATAAAAATGCCCGATTTTAGCTGGAGAGACATTTGCCTATCAACAGACAGTACTTCAAAGGACAAAGGGACTATTCCCTGCTCCAATTTAATCCACAACAGGCCTTTGATCACCAGGTATTGCGTGTAGAGTAGACATTCCAGGATCTGCTAGAATAAGACAAATACACAAGGGTAGGATTGGTCAGACAAATTTAGTCACATGAGCCCCAACGAAAATTAAGAGCTGTTGTCAATCACCGACTCTACAGTGAGCTGGAAACCCAGAAGCAGTCACAAGAATCCCCCTTCAGAGACTGCATCAACCCTTTCACCGTATATTTTCTTCTTCTCTTCTCTGTCCCTATCTGCATGTGCATATCACTTGTGCATGCAAGCGTGGGCAAGTCGTATATCCATAGGCATTAACTGAATTAGAGTAAAGTAAATTTAATAACATTTCACTTTTCTTCTTTAAACCTAAGAAAACCTGTTTGTTTGATTTATTTGCCTTATAATTGGAAAGGAGTGAACAAGGATTCATCAAGGGGGAGCTAAAAATACAGTGTGTTTAAAAATCAAACCCTGCTACAATAAGACCAGGTGAATACAGTAAAATACCCCGTAGACACCTTTCTCACCTGGTCTTAACAGTTGTTTTGTGCTGAAAAACTCCTTGTAAATTTGACTTGTAGGTCGAAAGCGAGTCGAGGTGCTCAGTGTTTTGAAGAATAACTGTACAATACAGATGTTTGAATGGACACTCCCACAGCTGGAAATGTACATTTAAAAAACCTTCAGATTTTTGGGCCACATAGTCATGGGAGTATAGGTAAGTTGACATACACACCGTATCTCTATACGACACAATTTTTCAGAAACAATTGTTTCTGCAACTACCCAAAGACTCAGCAGATGCATTAAGAAAGCATTGGAGACTGAACAACTGTGGCTATGGCCTGAATGATGCCTCCATAGTTCAGTACTTTTCAGTGAGATGTGGTCAACTAAAAGCAAATCCTGCAATTTTTCATTGGAATCATAAAGGGGAACATTTAGCCATCATCGCGATACATGTTAATGTTTTCTTATGGGATGGTTCTGCAGTGGTTAGCACCGCAGTCTCACAGCTCCAGGGACTTGGGTTCAATTCTGGGTACTGTCTGTGTGGAGTTTGCAAGTTCTCCCTGTGTCTGCGTGGGTTTCCTCTGGGTGCTCCGGTTTCCTCCCACCGCCAAAGACTTGCAGATGATAGGTAAATTGGCTGCCATAAATTGCCCCTAGTGCAGGTAGGTGGTCGGGCATATGGGATTAATGTGGGGTTAGTATAGGTGGGTGGTTGTTGGTCGGTACAGACTTGGTGGGCCGAAGGGCCTGTTTCAGTGCTGTATCTCTAAATAAAAAATAAAAAAATAAAATAAATAAATAAAGTAAAATATAAAATAATAGCTAAATAAATAAATAAAATTAGCCTGGAATTTACAATTGTGTCGGTTTGGAGAGTTTTTAAATATATTAGTTTAGATATCAAGCAAAGCTGTTCTGGAATAACTTTCAATCAACAATCCGCTTTCGAGGATGGTATTCCAATCATACTCGGTCCTCATAGAAAGATGACGTTTTAATCTCAGGAAAAAAAATGGACAATTGCTAAGCTTAATTTTTCAGTTGAACTGGTTGTTCACTCAGATTTGACCAGAAGCTACTTTTGATGTACTGGAGTTAACTACTACGATGAAATAAGCTAATGTGGAGAATGTTTAAGGGCAAATAAAACATGAAAAAAATTAAATCTGGATGATTGCATACTTAAGTTCCTACTATTTGGTTACCCAGAGAACATGAAGCTGGTGATTTTTAAACTATGCTTCTCATGCTAATCTTCCTGGTGGATATTTTAGTCCAGCTTGTTTCATAATAAATTTGATGGGTGAGTTTTGGAAATGTCCCATAGCTTGGGAAGGTAAGAAAATAAAATTGACTTAAAAGTACTTTGTCTTCTGAAGCACTGGCCCTTGTGGAGACAGTGGTTGAGATTCTCTTTGTTAAATATTTACGTGTTATTCGATGTGATCGGCATCCTGAAGACAGTATAATGTTGCGACCGACTGCTCCAGTCAAATTCCCCTATCAAAATATGTGATTCTGATTGTGGTGGGAGAAATACACTGTTAATTCAATCCCATCTCTCCACAGATTGCCGAACATATAATTTTAAACTTTCCAAATTAAAGAAAGACCCAGCCAAATTGTGCTTTCTATTAACCCTGGAATGAGGCTTACCAAACCGGGTGTCTTTAAAACAACAAATTAACGGTTAAATAATACAAAACTGAATAATAAACACTATGAAGATATAAATTACATTTTAATCGAAAAAATTAGAGTCCTTGCAAATTTACAGTCCTTTGTTGCTTGAAGTCCTCACAGCCGTCCGATGAGGAAAAAAGGTTCTTCCACAATAGAACAGTCTGTAGTCTTACTCCAGCATTAAGTGATGCTTCCTTCTTCAGCAATGGATTTCAACAATTAACAACTTGCAAACATTTTCAATAGAATCAATCTGCCTTTAGAGATTTTGAGGGATAAAAAAATTATCATGCATTAACTTCCTTTCCTTCAGTTCGGGTTATCAGAGATCTCCGTTTTGGCTTGACTTTTTTTAAACTTTGAGAGATAATAACCATTAAACAGACTAAAATTCTCTTCTTTCAGTTTAAATGGCTGAGAGCTCTTTTTTCAGGGGCTAAAATGATCTATCTGTCTGTGTTCCCTCTTAGAATAAACTGTGTTCAGCGAAAAGCCAGTTCAAAATTGAATTGTGACAAATGTATCGCATGATGCTCAATCCAAGTGGTTGTATCCATGGCAACAAAAATGCACGTTCTTGATAAGTCCGGAGACGTGTTGGCTCTAAAAGTGGTACTGATCCTTTGCAAGCCTTAAAGGTACACCGCATTTACACGGGAAAAATAAACTATAGGACCAGAACAACTCCAACAAACCCCTGGTGGAAGGAAACGCCATTCCTGGAAAACATTTCATTATGATCGGTTAAAAAAAAGAAAATATTTTTTCCCCACAATTACAGATATACACATTTCTAAAAAAAAATGTTTAGACAGCAACAACAAGTTCCAGCAGAACATTTTGGCTTTGAAATTTGAAAAGGTTGTTCCAATTAGCCCATTTCAAATTTACAAGCATACTCTTCCAATTGTTTCCTATTTTCCTTCCAAGTATCCATCACCTCAGCCAGGTGAACTGCAGAGCTAGGAGCACTGACCACTACTGGGTTCACTAATCTCTGAGAAGTTTCTCGAGTACCCCTTAACTTTTTGTTTCATCACTTGACACTGGAAAATCCTACCCGGTGTAACAGAAGCTGATTTTCTCTTACCCTGGGGTTCCAAAGGAATTTGACAGTATCCCTCTGACACATCTGTCTCTTTAAGTATTGTGTAATGAGAGAGGAATAATTGACAATCCAGTTGTGCGAGACTCCTTGGAGATGAACAATCATAATATGATAAATTACTTCATCAAGCTGGAGAGTGACTCGGGTCCTGACTCTTAATAAACGGAAATATGAAGGTATGAGGCACAAGTTTGCTCTGATGGATTGGGAAACGTTACTTAAAGGGATGACGGTGGATAGATAATGGCGAACATTCAAAGAGCTCATGGATGAACTGCAACAATTCTTTATTCCCATCTGATGCAAAAGTAAAACGGGAAAGATAGCCAAACCATGGTTTACAAGGGAAATTAGTGATAGCATTAGATCCAAGGCAGAGGCATACAATTCACCAGGAAAAAAAACAGACCTGAGGATTGGGAGCAGTTTAGAATTCAGCAAAGGAGGACCAAGGGATTGATAAGAAGGGGAAAATAGAGTACGAGATTAAGCTTGTGGGGAATATAAAAACTGACTAAAAAATTCTATACGTATGTGAAGAGAAAAAGATTGGTGAAGAAAAATGTAGGTCCCTTACAGTCAGAAACAGGGGAATTTATTATGGAGAACAAAGAAATGGCTGACCAACTAAATGCATACTTTGGTTCTGTCTTCACAAAAGAGGACACAAATATCATAACAGAAATGTAGGGGAACACAGGATTTAGCGAGGGGGAGGAACTGAAGGAAACCACTATCAGCAGAGAAATGGTGTTGGGGAAATTGATCGAACTGAAGGCCAATAAATCCCCAGGGCCTGATAATCTACATCCCAAAGTACTTAAGGAAGTGGCCCTAGAAATAGTGGATGCATTGGTGACCACCTTCCAAGATTCTATAGACTCTGGAACAGTTCTTATAGATTGGAGGGTAGCTAATGTAACCCCACTATTTACAAAGAGAGTTAGAGAGAAAGCAGGGAATTATAGACAAGTTAGCCTGACGTGGGTAGTGGGGAAAATTCGAGAGTCCATTCTCAAAGATTTTATAGCAGAGCAATTGAAGAACAGTGGTAGAATAGGTCGGAGTCAGCATGAATTTATGAATGGGAAATCATGCTTGAAAAATCTGCTAGTATTCTTTGAGGCTGTAACTAGTAGAGTTTATGCGGGGTAGCCAGTGGATGTGGTTTATTTGGACTTTCAGAAGGCTTTCGACAAAGCCCCACGTCAGAGATTAGCGTGTAAAATTAAAGCACATGAGATTGGGGGCAGTGTCTGCGATCGATAGAACATTGGTTGGCAGACAGAAAACAAAGAGTAGGAATAAGCAGGTCTTTTTCCGAATGAAAGGCAGTGATTAATTGGGTTCCACCTCGAAGTATAAAAGCCTATGGTTTAATTTTCTTGGCCATTCTGCATTCGCTAATTCGAGGTTCAATCTCTAAATTTCCTAGGCCTACTTCTGCCTCATCCTCACTATCCTTTTCCTTCTCCACAGTCCCAGTTACCTGACATAAGTGTACTGGCTTATCCTCCTCCCTGTGGTAATATGGTTTGAGCATATTAATGTGTCACAACCTGTTCTCCTTCCAGCAATCAGGGGTGGCAATCAATTAATCTACCTTACCCACTCTTTTGATCACTCCATATGGGCCACTGAACCACTGCTTTCACTGGTTCTCCCTGTGATGTTAACAACACTAATACTCATCTCCTGGTTTTATGGTACGTTGTGGTTTTCCCACCATTTGAAAGGTTTGGCATGCCTACAAAATTGCCTCACATCCTTCGTAAGACCTGTCCAGTAATAATGTTTGATTATGTATGATTTGGTCTTCCGAATTCCCCGATGTCCTGCAAAAGGAATGCCGTGTGCTCGCCTGAATAATCCTGATCGATATTCAGGTGGTACCACTCTCTGTTCAACAACTGTCCAGTCTTCATCGGCAGGCCTATGAGGCGTTCTCTATTTCCTCTTCAAAACCCCGTTTGCCATATAATTGCCTTTCACCTCAGTTTCTGACAGAGCCGTATGCGCTATTTGGTAGATCTCTGGATCAGCTTGCTGTGTTGCAGTGATAGACGATCTGTCAAACAACTCATTTGGATTATCTAAATCCCCAAATAAGGTTTCAGATACTTGGCTATCGATTTGTGGTGCACCTTTTACCTCCGACAATGGATCCTGTTTAGCCATTGCTCGGGTAACTACACACGCCAGAAATATTCCCGGAACTTGCTCCTGTAATTGCTCTGTTTCCTTAATTTCACATGATTCCGCTGTAACTATAGGAGAAACTGATATTTTTGATCCAGCCAAATCATTTCCGAGGAGTAGGTCAATTCTCTTTACTGGTAAACTGTGGACAACACCTACAGTTACGATCCCAGATATTAAGTCATTCTCCAGGCATACTTTATAAAAAGGTACGGGTATTTTTTTCCTTAAATACTGTGATCAAATTAATTAATTAAATAGAATAGAGATGGCTGGCTGGGCAGGTGATGTGTTGCAGCTGCAATATGTGGGAGCTGGTGGACGCTGGTGCGATCCACAGTGACCACATTTGCAGCAAGTGTTGGCTGCTCGAGGAACTTCGGCTCAGTTTTGATGAGCTTCAGCCCGAGCTGCAGACACTGTGACACATCATGGAAGGGGAGATTTACCTGACACTGTGTTTCAGGAGACAGTCACACCCCTTAGATTAATTACATCCAATCTGGACCGTGATCAGGGACAGGAGGGTGTGACTGTGAGTGAGGCAGGTATGGGGATCCAGAATTTAGATTTGGAGGAGCCTCAGCCACTGCCCTTATTCAATAGGTACGAGTTTTTTATTCCCATTGTGGACGAGGGCGCAGACTGCAGGGAGGATGAGCAAACTGACCACAGCACCATGGTTCAGAGCGCCATTCAAGTGGGAGGAGAAAAGAGAAATGTAGTTGTAATTGGGGATAGCATAGTTAGGGGAATGGATACTGATCTCTGCAGCAAAGATAGAAAGTCCCGAAGGCTGAATTGCTCGGGGGTTAGAGTTTAAAAATAGGGAAGTCCTGTTACAACTGCGCAGGGTGTTGGTGAGGCCACACCTGGAGTACTGCATCCAGTTTAGGTCCCCGTATTTAAAGAACGATATACTAGCATTGCAGGCAATTCAGAAAAGGTTAACTCGGCTGATTCATGGGATGAAGGGGTTGTCTTATCAAAAACGGCTAAATAGGTTAGGCTTTTATTCATTTGAGTTTCGAAGAATGAGATGTGATCTTGTGGAAACATATAAGATTTTAAGGAGACTCGACAGGGTAGATGTTGAGAAGATATTTCCACTCGTGGGAGAATCTCGAACGAGGGGACATAGATACAGAATAAGGGAAAACACATTTAAAACTGAGATGTGAAGGAATTTCTTCTCTCAGAGTGTGGTGAATCTTTGGAATTCTCTACCTCAGAGAGTTGTGGAGGTTGGGTCACTAAATATATTTAAGGAGGAGGTAGATAGATTTTTTAAATCTTGGGGAGTCGAGCGTTAGGCGGAGCAGGCCTGAAAGAGGAGTTGAGGCCTGGGACAGATCAATCATGATCTTATTAAATTGTGGGGCAGGCCTGAGGGGCTGAATGGCCAACTCCTGCTCCTAGTTCTGATATAAACATTTTCAATTCATTTTCAATTCCGAGGAAGGGTCACTGACCCGAAACGTTAACTCTGCTTCTCTTTCCACAGATGCTGCCGGTCCTGCTGAGTGATTCCAGCATTTCTTGTTTTTGTTTTCAATTCTTAATGTTTCTCTATTCCAAACCAACCATTCCATGTGGGGTTAATAATTTCAATGTGGTTGTGAGCTCAAGAATTGGAATCAAAGCCAGAGACACAAAATGATCACTCATTGCTGAGACTGAGAGTCATTAGATATTCACTCTAACACTCTCCTAACTGAGTTATTTCAACCACACACTCACTACTAACCCTTGTCACTGTTTTGGAAGAAACTATAACTCCAGTGACATTGTCCCTCCCACTCATCCCTCATTGTGGTCAATTGGAACCTGACCAGGTCTCGGAGCTCGGATTATGTTCATGTTCAGTTGTTGATATCTCAATGTTATCTTGTGTTTGGATCACTTTTAATCAGGTTCATGGACAAATTCTTCCTTCATCCCTTCTCCCACATTGCTTCACTCTGTCTCATACATTCTTTATTTCTTACAGCCCAGAAAGGGTAAGGAATCAGAGCTCACCCCCAAACCCTCTGCAGACAGACCCCCGTCTGTTACCCTGTTTGATTCAAGAGATCACTCAATAAGTTACTCTCGTTATAAACAGAGTTGAACATGGGGTAAACTACACTGCAGTGTTTATAAAAAGCACATTTTATGGGTTGTGTTACTGAATCCACAGAGCAGGATGGGCCCCGACTCCAGCCCCAACCTGTGCTGTGGTGTGATACCAAGCCACACAGAGTAGGAAAGGGACTGGCTGTATTCGTGACCTGCGTTGAGTTAACTGATCCCACCCAGTGTGATATGGAGCCACACAGAGTAGGAAAGGGACTGGTTGTATTAGTGAACTACGTTGAGTTAACTGATCCCACCCAATGAGATATGGAGCCACACAGGGTAGGAAAGAGACCGGCTGTATTCGTGGCCATATCACACTGGGTGGGATCAGTTAACTCAACCCAGGTCACGAATACAACCAGTCCCTTTCCTACTCTGTGTGGCTCAGTATCACACTGGGTGGGATCAGTTAACTCAACGCAGGCCACAAATACCTCCAGTCCCTTTCCTACTCTGTTTGGCTCCATATCACACTGGATGGGATCAGTTAACTCAACGCAGGTCACGAATACAACCAGTCCCTTTCCTACTCTGTGTGACTGTATTCGTGGCCTGCGTTGAGTTAACTGATCCCACCCAGTGTGATATGGAGCCACACAGAGCAGGATATGGACTGACTGTACTCGTGACCTGCGTTGAGTTAACTGATCCCATCCAGTGTGATATGGAGCCACACAGAGTAGGAAAGGGACTGGTTGTATTCGTGGTCTACGTTGTGTTAACTGATCCCACCCAGTGTGATATGGAGCCACACAGAGTAGGAAAGGGACGGGTTGTATTCGTGACCTGGGTTGAGTTAACTGATCCCATCCAGTGTGATATGGAGCCACACAGAGTAGGAAAGGGACTGGTTGTATTCGTGGTCGACGTTGTGTTAACTGATCCCACCCACTGTGATATGGAGCAACACAGAGTAGGAAAGGGACTGACTGTATTCGTGACCTGCGTTGAGTTAACTGATCCCACCCACTGTGATATGGAGCCGCACAGAGTAGGAAAGGGACTGGTTGTATTCGTGACCTGCGTTGAGTTAACTAATCCCGCCCAGTGTGATATGGAGCCACACAGAGTAGGAAAGGGACTGACTGTATTCGTGACCTGCGTTGAGTTAACTGATCCCACCCAGTGTGATATGGAGCCACACAGAGTAGGAAAGGGACTGGTTGTATTCGTGACCTGGGTTGAGTTAACTAATCCCGCCCAGTGTGATATGGAGCCACACAGAGTAGGAAAGGGACTGACTGTATTCGCGACCTGCGTTGAGTTAACTGATCCCACCCAGTGTGCTATGGAGCCACACAGAGTAGGAAAGGGACTGGATGTATTCGTGGCCTGCGTTGAGTTAACTGATCCCACCCAGTGTGATATGGAGTCACACAGAGTAGGAAAGGGACTGGTTGTATTCGTGGCCTGCGTTGAGTTAACTGATCCCACCCAGTGTGATATGGAGTCACACAGAGTAGGAAAGGGACTGGTTGTATTCGTGACCTGCGTTGAGTTAACTGATCCCATCCAGTGTGATATGGAGCCACACAGAGTAGGAAAGGGACTGGAGGTATTTGTGGCCTGCGTTGAGTTAACTGATCCCACCCAGTGTGATACTGAGCCACACAGAGTAGGAAAGGGACTGACTGTATTCGTGGCCTGCGTTGAGTTAACTGATCCCACCCAGTGTGATAAGGAGCCACACAGAGTAGGAAAGGGACTGAATGTATTCGTGGCCTGCGTTGAGTTAACTGATCCCACCCAGTGTGATATGGAGCCACACAGAGTAGGAAAGGGACTGACTGTATTGTGACCTGCGTTGAGTTAACTGATCCCACCCAGTGTGATATGGAGTCACACAGAGTAGGAAAGGGACTGGATGTATTCGTGGCCTGCGTTGAGTTAACTGATCCCACCCAGTGTGATATGGAGCCACACAGAGTAGGAAAGGGACTGACTGTATTGTGACCTGCGTTGAGTTAACTGATCCCACCCAGTGTGCTATGGAGCCACACAGAGTAGGAAAGGGACTGACTGTATTGTGACCTGCGTTGAGTTAACTGATCCCACCCAGTGTGATATGGAGCCACACAGAGTAGGAAATGGACTGGTTGTATTCGTGACCTGGGTTGAGTTAACTGATCCCACCCAGTGTGATATGGAGCCACACAGAGTAGGAAAGGGACTGACTGTATTCGTGACCTGCGTTGAGTTAACTTATCCCACCCAGTGTGATATGGAGTCACACAGAGTAGGAAAGGGACTGGTTGTATTCGTGGCCTGCGTTGAGTTAACTGATCCCACCCAGTGTGCTATGGAGCCACACAGAGTAGGAAAGAGACTGGATGTATTCGTGGCCTGCGTTGAGTTAACCGATCCCACCCAGTGTGATATGGAGTCACACAGAGTAGGAAAGGGACTGGTTGTATTCGTGGCCTGCGTTGAGTTAACTGATCCCACCCAGTGTGATATGGAGTCACACAGAGTAGGAAAGGGACTGGTTGTATTCGTGACCTGCGTTGAGTTAACTGATCCCATCCAGTGTGATATGGAGCCACACAGAGTAGGAAAGGGACTGGAGGTATTCGTGGCCTGCGTTGAGTTAACTGATCCCACCCAGTGTGATAAGGAGCCACACAGAGTAGGAAAGGGACTGAATGTATTCGTGGCCTGCGTTGAGTTAACTGATCCCACCCAGTGTGATATGGAGCCACACAGAGTAGGAAAGGGACTGGTTGTATTCGTGACCTGGGTTGAGTTAACTGATCCCACCCAGTGTGATCTGGAGTCACACAGAGTAGGAAAGGGACTGGTTGTATTCGTGGCCTGTGTTGAGTTAACTGATCCCACCCAGTGTGATATGGAGCCACACAGAGTAGGAAAGGGACTGGTTGTATTCGTGGCCTGTGTTGAGTTAACTGATCCCACCCAGTGTGATATGGAGCCACACAGAGTAGGAAAGGGACTGGTTGTATTCGTGGCCTGCGTTGAGTTAACTGATCCCACCCAGTGTGATATGGAGCCACACAGAACAGAATGGGCCCAGGCTTCTTCCTCAGTTTTTGGTTTCTTAGTTCATATCACAGAGCTGTTATGACTAAGGCGATAGGAGAGCACTGTTAATTCAGTCCCTCTTCTCCACCGGTCACAACATATTTATTGTATTTTCCCACTTCGCGATATAGTTAATCATATAATCTACTTTCCAAGATTAGGACACACTAACTAGATTTCTTTCCCGAACAACAACATTATTAATTTATTATAAAACAAGTTTTTACCAAGGAATGAATTAAAGCATAAATTCACAGGTTAAGATTTTTGAACACCCAACATTAAATGTTTACCTTTGCGTCTCACGCTCACACACATACCCATATGTTCACCAGTTAACCAAAATAAAAGGATTTTTGGGTCTGAGCCCTATTACAGACAGAAAACAAAACACCCGGCCAGATCATTTGCCCACCCCTGAAGTAAACAGTAGATGAGACACAATATACCAAAACTGGCACACAGTCCAACCTCCTCGCACACACAGACAGGCCATCAAAATCCCCCTCAGAACAGTTCTCTTCAGGCAGCGTTGAGGATTCTGTTTTCGAAGGCTTTTATTCAAATACAGAAAACAAGATGAATTAACACAATGGACCCCATTGAAATTGCTGGGAAGTGAGTTTGGTTGCAGCCTTCTGTTCTGCCTTGGAATTCTCTGTTTCTTCTGCAGCAGACTTGACTTTATCTCTTTTAGTTTAGATTAGTTTCGAGATGCAGCACTGAAACAGGCCCTTCAGCCCACCGAGTCTGTGCCGACCATCAACCACCCATTTATCCTAATACTACACGAATCTCATATTCCTACCACATCCCCACAATTCCCCGACACACTACCTACACTAGGGGAAATTTATAATGGCCAATTTACCTATCAACCTGCAAGTCTTTTGGCTGTGGGAGGAAACCGGAGCACCCGGAGGAAACCCACGCAGACACAGGGAGAACTTGTAACCTCCACACAGGCAGTACCCAGAATTGAACCCGGGTGGCTGGAGCTGTGAGGCTGCGATGCTAACCACTGCTCCAGTGTGCCACCCAGAAGGTAAAACACACACACAACCAGAAAGCTTGTCAGTTTTTCTGCCCATCCCAGGTGGCCTGCTACTACTGAGCTTGTCCAATCAAATGAGCACTTGTCCCTTCGCTGTCCCTGTTACCAGGGTTTTTACTCCAAGGGTTTCAGATATCTGGACCATTGGGATCTCTTCAGGGACAGGTGGGACCTGTACAAGAAGGACGGGTTGCATCTAATCTGCAGGCGCACAAATATCCTGGCTGCGAGGTTTGCTGGCGTCACTCGGGAGGGTTTAAACTAGTGTTGCAGGGGGTTGGGAACCAGAGTAGTAGGACAGCAAGTGAAATACATGAAGGGGAACTAGTACATTAGGCCAGTAATACTAAGAGGAAGAGCAAGCAGGGAGATGTTGTGGAGAACAGCGGGACTGGTGGTCTGAAGTGCATTTGTTTCAATGCGAGAAGTATAACAGGTAAGGCAGATGAACTTAGAGCTTGGATTAGTACTTGGAACTATGATGTTGTTGCTATTACAGAGATTTGGTTGAGGGAAGGACAGAATTGGCGGCAAAATGGTCCAGGATTTAGAAGCCTCAGGAGGGATAGAGGGGGATGTAAAAGGGGTGGGGGAGTTGCATTACTGGTGAAGGAGAATATCACAGCTGTACTGCGTGAGGACACCTCGGAGGGGTCATGCAGCGTGGCAATATGGGTGGAGCTCAGGAATAGGAAGCCCGGCCAGGTGGTCGAAGTTGCAGTTGGGGAGCATTTCGGGAACAGTGACCATAATTCCATAAGTTTTAAGGGACTTGTGGATAAGGATAAGAGTAGTCCTCGGGTGAAGGTGCTAAATTGGGGGAAGGCTAATTATAACAATATTAGGCATCAACTGAAGAATTTAGATTGGGGGCGGATGTTTGACGGTAGATCAACATCTGACATGTGGGAGTCTTTCAAACGTCAGTTGATTAGAACCAGGACCAGCATGTTCCTGTGAGGAAGAAGGATAAGTTTGGCAAGTTTCGGGAACCTTTGATAACGCAGGAAATTGTGAGCCTCGTCAAAAAGAAACAGGAAGCATTCGTAAGGATTGGAAGGCTAGTAACAGACAAATCCCCTAAGGAAGATAAAGACAGTAGGAAGGAACTTAAGCAAGGAGTCAGGAGGGCTAAAAAGGGTTATGAGAAATCATTGGCAAACAGGATTAAGGAAACTAATAAGAAGGATGTGGAAGCTTTGGAAAGGGTGCAGAGGAGATTTACTAGGATGTTGCCTGGTATGGAGGGAAGGTCTTACGAGGAAAGGCTGAGGGACTTGAGGTTGTTTTCGTTGGAGAGAAGGAAGAGGAGAGGTGAGTTAATAGAGACATATAAGATAATCAGAGGGTTAGATAGGGTGGATAGTGAGAGTCTTTTTCCTCGGGTGGTGATGGCAAACACGAGGGGACATAGCTTTAAGTTGAGGGGTGATAGATATCGGACAGATGTTAGAGGTAGTTTCTTTACTCATAGAGTAGTAGGGGCGTGGAACGCACTGCCTGCAACAGTAGTAGACTCGCCAACTTTAAGGGCATTTAAGTGGTCATTGGATAGACATATGGACGGAAATGGAATAGTGTAGGTCAGATGGTTTCACAGGTCAGTGCAACATCGAGGGCCGAAGGGCCTGTACTGCGCTGTAATGTTCTAATTCTAAAAAAAAATCCCAAGGCTTTTTATACGTACATAAAGAGCAAGAGGGTAACCAGGGAAAGGGTTGGCCCACTCAAGGACAGAGATTGGAATCTATGTCTGGAGCCAAGGAAATGGGCGAGGTACTAAATGAGTACTTTGCATCGATATTCACCAAGAAGAAGGACTTGGTGGATGATGAGCCCAGGGAAGGGAATGTAGATAGTCTCAGTCATCTGATGATCAGAAAGGAGGAGATGTTGGCTGTCTTGCAAAGCATTAAGGTAGATAAGTCCCCAGGGCCTGATGGGATCCACCCCAGAATATTGAGGGAGGCAAGGGGAGAAATTGCTGGGGCCTTGACAGAAATCTTTGCATCCTCATTGGCTACAGGTGAGGTCCCAGAGGACTGGAGAATAGCCGATGTTGTTCCTTTGTTTAAGAAGGGTAGCAAGGATAATCCAGGAAATTATAGGCCGGTGAGCCTTACGTCAGTGGTACAGAAATTATTAGAGAGGATTCTTCGGGACAGGATTTACTCCCATTTGGAAACAAATGGACTTATTTGAGAGAGGCAGCATGGTTTTGTGAAGGGGATGTCATGTCTCACTAATTTGATTGAGTTTTTTGAGGAAGTGACAAAGATGATTGATGAAGGAAGGGCAGTGATTGGTATCTTTCTGGACTTCAGTAAAGCCTTTGACAAGGTCCCTCATGGCAGACTGACACAAAAGGTGAAGTCACATGTGATCAGAGAGGAGCTGGCAAGAAGGATACAGAACTGGCTCGGTCATAGAAGACAGAGGGTAGCAGTGGAAGGGTGCTTTTCTGAATGGAGGGATGTGACGTGTGCTGTTCGCAAGAATCAGTGCTGGGACCTTTGCTGTTTGTAGTATATATAAATGATTTGGAGGAAAATGTAGCTGGTCTGATTAGTAAGTTTGCGGACGACACAAAGGTTGGTGGAGTTGCGGATAATGATGAGGATTGTCAGAGGATACAGCAGGATATAGATCAGTTGGAAACTTGGGCGGAGAAATGGCAGATGGAGTTTAATTCGGACAAATGTGAGGTAATGCATTTTGGAAGGGTGGGAAGTATACAGTAAATGGCAGAACCCTTAGGAGTATTGACAGGCAGAGAGATCTGGGCGTACAGGTCACTGAAAATGGCAACACAGGTGGATAAGGTAGTCAAGAGGGCATACGGCATGCTTGCCTTCATCGGTCGGGGCATAGATTATAAAAATAGGCATGTCATGCTGCAGATGTACGGAACTTTAGTTATGCCACACTTAGAATATTGCTTGCAATTCTGGTTGCCACATTACCAGAAGGACGTGGACGCTTTGGAGAGGGTATAGAAGAGGTTTACCAGGATGTTGCCTAATCGGGAGGGTATTAGCTATGAGGAGAAGTTGGATAAACTCGGATTGTTTTCACTGGAACGATGGAGGTGGAGGGGCGACAGGATAGAGGTTTACAAAGTTATAAGCGGCTTGGACAGAGTGGATAGTCAGAAGCTTTCTCCCAGGGTGGAAGAGTCAGTTAGAAGGGGACATCGGTTTAAGGTGAGAGGGGCAAAGTTTAGAGAGGATGTGCGAGGCAAGGTCTTTACACAGAGGGTGGTGAGAGCCTGGAACTTGTTGCCGGGGGAGGTGGTGGAAGCAGGTACCATAGAGACGTTTAAGAGGCATCTTGACAAATACATGAATAGGATGGGAATAGAGGGATACGGACCCCGGAAGTGCAGAATGTTTTAAGTTTAGGCAGGCATCAAGATCGGCGCAGGCTTGGAGGGCTGAATGGCCTGTTCCTGTGCTGTACTATTATTTGCTCTTTCTTCTTTTCAGCCTAACCCGAGCCATGTGACAATCAGCAAGATTGTTGCCAATCCGACTTCCTCAGTGTCCTCTTGAAGGCTCTCTTTTATATAAAAAAATATGTGGTCCGACATTTAAATACAAGAAAAGTACTGTGGATACTGGAAATCTGAAATAAAAACAGAAAGTGCTGCAAATACTCAGCAGGTCTGGCAGCATCTGTGGAGAGAGAAGCAGAGTTAATATTTCAGGTCTGTGACCTTTCATCAGCACACAAAAATACTATAATTTACAGTTGCTTTTCATCCATTCGTGTCCCCTTTCCCCCTTGGAGAGAACATGAATTTTACTTGTTTTTTCTTTGCATGTGTTTCATTCAAAGAAAATAAAAAAAAGTAAAGAGGCATTCATTAATTCTCTCATGCACACTTAAATGTTAAATACCCATTGGGTTATCTAATACAACCTCAGTTCCTGGCTGTATACTGAAGAGACGTTTACACTCGGGACAATGTGTCAGCAAAGACATTGCACTTTTTTCCTGCATTGTGAGTGATTTTTAGATTCAATGACTGCAGAAGTAAACTACAGTGGAATAACTGGGCATTGGTGGCTTTGACATCCTCTCGGAATTTCAGAGGGTTGTGGTCTGTATCTACAAGGGTCTCTCCATGTCCATGGGTGAACATAGATCACAAAATGTTGGAGAGACAATAGGAGACCGGAAGTTTCTTTCTCGACCATGGAATACCTTATCTGGTGTCTGTGTAGCTTTTTGGAGAAATATCCAATTGAGCATTCAAACCTTGAATCATCCTCCTGGAGAGAGACCACTCCCACTTCTAAATTGCTGGTGTTAGTGGCCACTCTAAAAGGTTTGCTGAAGTCTGGGTCAGCTGATATGGGCTCATTCACTCAGATGGCTTTCAATTTTGCAAAGGCCTCCTGGCACACCTCTGTCTATCTCACCTTTGTTTTTCTTTTCTCCAGTGCATCTGTTAGTGAGGTGACGAGGGTGGTAAAGTTTGGGACAAACTTTCTGTAAAACCCATATATCCCTCGGAACCACCAAATTTCCTGCTAATTCTTGGGAGTAGGGAATTCGGCTAAGGCATGTACTTTGGCTTTGTGGGGCAGCAAAGTTACCTGTCCCACGACATGACCCAGGTAAGTCAGCCGGGCCATAACAAACACACGCTTTTCCAAGTTCAGCACGAGGTTTGTCCTTTTCAGACTCTGGAACACAGCCTCCAGGTGGTTTAAATGCACATCCCAGGTATCACTGTAAATGATCAGGTTGTCCAGGTACACAACACAATTTCTAAGTCCAGTTACCACCTGGTTTGACAAGTTCTGAAATGTTACTGGTGCATTTTGAAGACCTTACACTCACTCTGGCGGTCATGGGGTCTTGCCACCCCCCTTTTTCTGAGGTCGGCCGAATGGCCCAACTTTTCTATGAAATCCTCAAGGCGTGGGATTGGAAAGGAATCGACTCTGCTTATTGCATTTACTTTTCAGTAATCAACACAGCCTTGTGGATCCATCTGGCTTTGGGTCCAGTACAATAGGGAATCTCCAGCTACTTTGGCTAAGCTTAATTATATCCTTATCCAACATGTACTAGATTTCCTACCTGACCTGAGCTTACTGCTGGGGGCACAGCAGTTAGGGGTTTTGTTTGATCGGTGGTGTGTCACCCACATCCACACCATGCACTGCTAGGGTGGTCCACCCTGGCTGATCTTTACAGATCTCCTTAATTTTGGTTTTCAGCAGTGTGGATATGCCCTCCTGCTGTTTTTCTGTTAGATGTGCCAGCTGGGTGGTTAAGCCTTCCAGGACTTCTGTGTTTGCCAGTTTGGTAGCTGGAGGTTCAACCGGGGTCTTCTGCTCCTCGAATGACTCCTCCTGGCTGCCCTCAGGTATTTTCACCCTCTGGCAACCATCCACCAGTTGACTGGGATTGGTTTTGGGTAGTGGTTCCACGCAGTCCATCAATATTCAGTCAAAGGTTTTGCCAACTGTCTGAATAGGTTTGAGGGCAGCCGATTTAATTGTGGCCTGGGGTTTGATGCAACCTGGCAAGCATGGCAGGTTTGGCAATATTCGGCAATATTGGACTGGAGGCGAGGCCAGAAAAAGTGCTTGCTTATTCAGGCTAATGTTTTCCGAGTACCCACATGGTCTAAATGTCATTTGCTCACCAAAGCTTGCGTCAAAATGAGATAGACACAATTACAGATAACCAGCGCTCTTCAGTTCCTCCATTGAAGTGATTGTCTTAAATTCACTGTACCTATATCTCAGTCTATCACTGCCATGTTCTTCAAAGACCTGTCCAAAGTGGAGGAGGTGTTCAGCCAAGCTTAGCTAATTAAAGCCCAGCAGGCAGATCCTGAAATAAAGTGCAGAGCACAGACTGTTTGTTCTGAGGCAGAGGCCACCCCGATCCCTGCGTGTTACTACGTGCAAGATGGGGTAGTAATGCAGAAGTGGAGACCTCCTGGGAGACCTACGGAGGAGGAGTGACAGTTCTCCACCAGACTGCAGGATAGACTGAGATAGAGGCACAGTGAATTTTAGAGAATCACTTTAATGGAGGAAATCCAGGGCGCTGTTTATCTATAACTGTGTCCATCTTATTTTGCCACAAGCTTTGGTGAGCAAATGACATTTAGTCCATGGAATATTCTGTTGTCTCTGTATTTTAGAATGCAGGACCATTTTTCACACCCTGTCGAGATGAATAAAGTAGTGTTGGCTGTCTACCGTTAATCTCTCGCTCCCTTCCTCTCCAATTCTGCTTTTCTGTTTTACATGACTCATCTGAAATACTATTTGCTCCATCCTAAACAATTCTCCTGATTTATAGATCACTGCCCTGTCTTCAGACACCTATTACAAACTGGTGTAAAAGTTGCACAAATACTGACCATGGGTTAAATTGTCTTGTGACAACAGCAGTATGATAAATGCAGAAATGGTCTTTCTTCCTGTGACTGATTTTTCTCTGCGGCACCTCAATAACCACAATAACAATCCTCTCCTCAAGTTTTATGGTTAATTGGATGACTATGCATTCCTGACACACTGTGAATCCACATAGGTCATTCAATAAGGTTTATCTACCATCCGGTAACGTGGTGTAGCGAGCTCTGCCATCCACCAAACTCATCCACAGCCAAAGGGCAATCTACTCAGCAGCTTCCCTCCAGTCAAGCTGCTAGCACAGAGGTGGTACTGAAAAGGAGCACTGGCAAGCTTTTCCAAAAAACAATATGACGCAAATGGTTCTGCACGGGTGCCACAACACTGTAAAAGTGTACCTCACTAAATGTTACTCACTAACATGTGTGTCGTTTTTAACTGTGTTAATCACGTGTGTCAACATTTAACGATCATCTCTCCTCCCATTGCATCGCTGGCTTTCATAACTGCCAATGTATGGAATAATATCATTGCTCTGTCAATGTTACTCATGTGCATCTCCACAGATACAGTTACATGGATAATGGTTCAGTCTGCTGCTGTCAGTAATGGTCGAGACAAAGAAGTTGTACAACAGGTAAGCGAGGGTGCTGTGTGGCTTGCAGAGCACATGGTGGTCTTTATGGTGAGGAGGCCATTGATCAATAAGGCATCGTGGTCTGGATGGGCTCCCCATTGTCCACTCAAGGCTGCATCCCTTGGCAGCTGCTCACCCTACATGTGGCACATGATGCTCTCTGGCCTCCCATGGGCCTTTCCTGCTGTAAGTCCTCAGTATCCCAATGGGTGACACAGTGGCGCAGTGGTTAGCACCGCAGCCTCACAGCTGCAGCGACCCGGGTTCAAATCTGGGTACTGCCTGTGTGGAGTTCACAAGTTCTCCCTGTGTGTGCTTGGGTTTCCTCCGGCTGCTCTGGTTTCCTCCCACATGCCAAAAAACTTGCAGGTTAATAGGTATATTGGCCATTATAAATTTCCCCTAGTATAGGTAGGTGGTAGGGAAATATAGGGACAGGTGGGGATGTAGTAGGAATATGGAATTAGTGTAGGATTAGTATAAATGGGTGGTTGATGTTCGGCACAGACTCGGTGGGCCGAAGGGCCTGTTTCAGTGCTGTATCTCTAACTAACTAACTATTCATCTGAAGATGATTCCTGCTCACATCTGTCCTCATCGTGCAGTGCCTCCTCCATAATGACTGCGTTGTTGTGCAGAACACAGCAAAGAGCAATGGTTCTGGTTCATACTGCAGGGCACCAGCCAATCTATCCAGTCAGTGGAAGCACATTTTCAACAAGCCGATTGCCTGCTGTTGTAGCTCCATGGCCGGCATTGTATCACTCCTATGCAGCATTGGTGGTGTATCTCACCGGTATCAGGAGCCATGTCTGCAAGGGGTTGCCCTTGTCTTCAAGAAGCCACTCCTCCATCTGAGCCAGTTCAGTGAATAGCAGTGGCAGCTGGGACTGGTGCAGGAAGAAGGCACTATGACAGCTGCCTGAGAAGTGGAGACAGATTTGCATGGAGCGTTTCTGGTGCTCACATGCCAGCTGTACGTTGAGCGATTGGAAGCCCTGACGGCAGACGTTTACAGGAGTTTGCCTCGTCGAAGCCTTGATGGTCACATGGGTGCAAGCTATGACCCCTGGCACCGGTGGGAAATCCGCAATTTAGCTGAAAGTGATGGCCCTCTGGGCCTGGCTCTCTGGGTCTGTTGTAAAGTGAACATAGTCTCCAGCCCTCTGGTACAGGGCATCGGTCACCTCCCTGATGCAGTTGCACAAAGGTCTTTGGTGGGCCACTGAAATAATGCAGGGGCATAACAGTTAAGAGCCGCTGTCAATTTGAGGACCACAGGGATAGGATGACAACCGAAGCCTTAGACTCCAGTTCATCATTGATTAGGGAACAGAAATGTGTCACCACCTCTCGCGACATCTGCAATCACCTCTGACACTGGTGCTCAGACATCTGCAGGTATGTCATGTGGGACCTGTCGATGTGCGGTAATCTCGAGTGGCGAGCTCTTCTTGGGGGTTATTGCTGCTGCTGTTGCTCACGACTGTGGGGTTCCACGTGGGCTGCAGTGGCCAGTTGGTTTTGCCCGTGGTGAATATAGATCCTCAAGACAAGCAGACCAATGAATATTGGGTGAACCATTCACATCTGCAAGTAACAATTAAACTCGGTTCCTTCACTTCTTCAAAGATACCGAGCAGGGCAAAGAATGTTGTTGACTGCTACGTCAGGTGCTTTCATGCATCAACTATGTGACACAGCATTGCCCGTCTTATCTTCCATTTAAGGTGACACAGCATGACTACATTAAGATTGTAACAGCTGCCTCGATTGGCCCACCCTCCAGATATCATTTACACATCAACCGTTTCTGGCACTCTCCCCACATACTCGGTGACTGGAATACCATTGCTCCATCACTCACACAAAAACAATCAGTGGCACAGTGCAGCCACCCTTGACATAGGGCTGGTACACATTACCTCCCTACACTTCTGCAGAATTGTGCTCCTGGCAATACCATCTCCTTTCCCACCTCCCTACAGGTCTGCAGAGTTGTGCCCCCAGTAATACCATCCCCCCTTGCACCTCCCATCCTGCTTGCTGAGTTACGCCCCCAGTGATGCCATCCCCCCTGACACCTCCCTTCCTGCATGCAGAGTTGTGCCCCCAGTAATGCCATCCCCCCTTGCACAAATCATCCTGCTTGCTGAGTTGTGCCCCCAGTAATGCCATCCCCCTCACACTTCCCTTCATGCATGCAGAGTTGTGCCCCCAGTAATACCATCCTCCCTCACACCTCCCTTCATGCATGCAGAGTTGTGCCCCCAGTAATACCATCCTCCCTCACACTTCCCTTCATGCATGCAGAGTTGTGCCTCCAGTAATACCATCCTCCCTCACACCTCCCTTCATGCAGGCAGAGTTGTGCCCCCAGTAATACCATCCTCCGCCGATATCCCCCACTGCACTGAGTGTGAAGAAGGGAATTTGCAAAGTGACTCAATTTTAAGGCTTAATCTCTCAAGGCTAGTTTTTATCTTGTTTACATCTAGCAGTTTTTTGAAATTCATATTCCAGGTAAGAGGTAACTAAGGTTACTTGCAGTTTTAGTAAGGGAGATTTTAGTAAGGAGGGGAACTTTAAATTAAGAAGAAAATAAATATGAGTGCAGCGATTGTAAAGTGGGATTTTGGTGCATGAGGGAGTGGTTTCTTTCTTTCGTTCTCACTTTCAGCCTCCAAAAGCTGCCTCTCTCTTCAGTACAGGGATTCGAGAGTAACTGGTAAGTTATTTTACTGCAATAATAAAAACAAAGTTATGTTATGGCAGTTCAGTTTGACCAAATGGAACGTACATCCTGTGGTATGTGAGAAGTCATGGATACACCACATGTCCGAGACGAAGACATCTGTGTGAAGTGTCACTGGCTGCAGAATCTTGAGCTCAGGGTTTTGGAACTCGCGCAGTGGCTGGAGTCACTGTTGTGCATCCAGGAGGAAGAGGACTATGTGGATAGTAAGTTTAGGGAGGTGGTCACACTGCAGGTTAGGAGCTTGCAGGCAGAGAGGGAATTGGTAACCACCAGACAGTATCGGAGAACCAGGCAGGCAGTGCAGGAGTCCCCCGATTGCTAATCGGTTTTCCATTTTGGATACTGTTGACAGTGATAGTTCCTCAGGGCAATGCAGCTACAGCAAAGTCCGTGGCACCACGGGGAGGAAGAAGAGTGGAAGAGCAATAATGATAGGGGATTCGATAGTCAGGGGATCAGACACCCGTTTCTGCTGCAGTAAACATGACTCCAGGATGCTGTCTTGCCTACCTGGTGCCAGGGTCAAGGATTTCATGGAGCGGCTGCAGGACATCCTTCTGGGGGAGGATGAACAGCCAGAGGTCGTCGTCCACATTGGTACCAATGACATAGGTAGGATGAAGGATGAGGTCCTGAAAGCAGATTATAGGGAGTTAGGAAGGAAATTAAAAAGCAAGACAGCCAAAGCAGTAATCTCAGTATTATTCCCAGTGCTATGTGCCAGTGAGTATCGGAATGGGAGGATTGATCGATTGAACATGTGGCTGGAGAATTGGTGTAGGATTGAGGGTATCCGATTTCTGAGGCATTCGGACCAGTTCTGTGGCAGGTGGGACCTGTACAAGATGGATGGGCTACACCTTATCAGGACCAGAACTAACATCCTCGCAGGGAGATTTGTTTTTGCTGTTGGAGAGGATTTAAACGAGCTTGTCAGTGGGATGGGAACCTGAGGGTAGCTCAAATTAGAAAGAAGTAAAGCTGGTAACCGGATGTAGAAAAGTAGCAGGTGAAATTAGAAGGCAGGTGAAACAAATGTGAGCATCAACTAGGCTTAGAATACAGAATGTCAAGAAGACAAGGTTAAGGGCAGTCTTTCTGAATGCATGCAGCATTCGCAACAAGGTAGATGATTTAAAGGCCCAAATGGTTGGAAATGGGAATGATGGAATTGCCATTATGGAAATGTGGCTACAGGGTGACTAAGTCTGGGAAATGAACATCCAAGGATATTCGACATTTAGGAAGGGCAGGCAAAAAGGAAAAGGAGGTAGTGTTCTTCTTTGGCCTCCTTGTCTCGAGAGACAATGGGTAAGCACTTGGAGGTGGTCAGTGGTTTGTGAAACGGTGCCTGGAGTGGCTATAAAGGCAGATACTAGAGTGACAGACTCTTTCAAAGGTGCTGCACATAAAATAGGTTGTCGGGGCTGTTACACAGTTGGCTCTCCCCTTGTTCTTCTGTCTTTTTTCCTGCCAACTGCGCAGTCTCTCTGACTCGCCACGCTTTAGCCCCACATTTATGGCTGCCTGCCAGCTCTGGCGATCGCTGGCAACTGACTCCCACGACTTGTGATCAATGCCACAGGACTTCATGTCGCGTTTGCAGACTTCTTTAAAGCGGAGACATGGACGGCCGGTGGCTCTGGTACCCGTGACGAGCTCGCTGTACAATGTGTCTTTGGCGAATCCTGCCATCTTCCATGCGGCTCAAATGGCCAAGCCATCTCAGGTGCCGCTGGCTTTGTAGGGTGTATATGCTGGGGATGTTGGCCGCCTATCGGACTTCTGTGTTGGAGATACGGTCCTGCCACCTGATGCCAAAGATTCTCCGGAGGCAGCGAAGATGGAATAAATTAAGACTTCGCTCTTGGCTGACATACCTTGTCCAGGCCTCGCTGCCGTAGAGCAAGGTACTGAGGACACAGGCTTGATACACTCGGACTTCTGTGTTCTGTGTCAGTGCGCCATTTTCCCACACTCTCTTGGCCAGTCTGGACACAGCAGTGGAAGCCTTTCCCATGCGCTTGTGCAATTCAGCATCGAGAGACAGGTTACTGGTGATAGTTGAGCCTAGGTAGGTGAACTCTTGAAAAACTTCCAGAGTGTGGTCGCCGATATTGATGGATGGGACATTTATGACATCCTGTCCCATGATGTTTGTTTTCTTGAGGCTGATGGTTAGGCCAAATTCATTACAGGCAGCCGCAAACCTGTCGATGAGTCTCAGCAGACACTCTTCAGCGTGAGCTGTTAATGCAGCATCGTCAGCAAAGAGGAGTTCCCTGATGAGGACTTTCCGTACTTTGGGATTCGCGTTTAGACGGGCAAGATTGAACAACCTGCCACCTGATCTTGTGTGGAGGAAAATTCCTTCTTCAGAGGACTTGAATGCATGTGAAAGCAGCAGGGAGAAGAATGATCCCAAACAATGTCGGTGCGAGAACACAGCCCTGTTTCACACCACTCAGGATTGGAAAGGGGTCTGATCAGGCACCGCTATGCTGAATTGTGCCTATCATATTTGTCATGGAATGAGGTGATGATACTCAGTAGCTTTGGTGGGCATCCAATCTTTTCTAGTAGTCTGAAGAGACCACGTCTGCTGACGAGGTCAAAGGCTTTGGTGAGATCAATGAAAGCAACGAAGAGGGGCATCTGTTGTTCACGGCATTTGTCCTGTAGTTGGCGAAGGGAGAACAGCATGCCAATGGTGGATCTCTTTGCTCAAAAGCCACACTGTGCCTCAGGATAGACACGCTCAGCCAGCTTCTGAGCCTGTTTAATGCGACATGAGCGAAGACTTTCCCAACTATGCTGAGCAGGGAGATTCCACGGCAGTTGTTGCACTCATCGCGGTCACCCTTGTGCTGATAGAGGGTGATGATATTGGCATCACGCATGTCCTGTGGTACTGATCCCTCGTCCCAGCACAGGCAAAGCAGTTCGTGCAGTGCTGAAAGTATAGCAGGCTACGGATGTTAACTCGCTGGGGGCTTTCTTGTAGTTCAGCAGTGCACTGCGCTTAGTGGCTATGACATGTTCCAGCTCTTCAATGTGAGATTGAAACCAGTCTACATTCCGCTTCGCACGATTGCCAAAGGTGGTCATTGCTGAGTCATAGATGGTGTCTCTGATGTGGGCCCACTTGGTCTCTGCATCCCATGTGGGAGTGTTTTGAAGGGCTTTTTCAAGTGAATTTAGAAACTTATGTAACAGTTGTGAATGAGAAATTCTGCTTGTGTTGATGCGCGGGCGGCCCTTCTGCTTGGAGTGATGCAGCTTCTTTGGTTTGAGGCTAACCTTGCTGCACACCAGGGAGTGATCGGTGTTGCAGTCTGCACTGTGGAAGCTGCGTGTGATTTGAAATCTGTTTAAAGAGGCTCACCTTGTGACGATGAGGTCCAGCTGGTGCCAACGACGTGATCTTGGGTGCTTCCAAGAAACCTGGTGACAGGGTTTAGTGTGAAAGAATGAGTTGGTGATGCAGAGGTTATGATAGGTACACAACTCAAAGCAGTCTCTGTCCATTCTCATTCATCCTTCCAACGCCATAGCGCCCAAGGCAGGAGGGCCATGAGTCATGGTCGGCACCAACCCAGGCGTTAAAGTCCCCCAGCAGGAATAGGGGTTCGGTGTTGGGGATGCTGCTAATGATGCTATGGAGTTGTTCATAGAACTGGTCCTTAGCTTCAGGTGAGGAGCAGAGTGTTGGAGCATCGATGCTGAGTAGGTGTACTGGACCAGAGGCGGTGAACAGTCGGCTGGACAGTATGCGTTCCGAGCCATTTGAGGGAGGTTCTGTCATGCTGAGCAAAGAGTTTCTGATGGCGAAGACCACTCCATGCTGTATTGGTTCTTCAGGATCCCTAACCTGCCAGAAGAAGGTGCAGTCTTGCTCTGCTGGAGATCCACTCGCAGGGAGGCATGTCTCCTGAAGTGCTGCAATGTCCACATTGAGTCGACTGAGCTCGTTGTTGATGATGGCGGTCTTCCGAGAATCGTTGATTTGTGTAAGGTCTTCCAACAGGCCAGGACATATAGTTCTGACGTTCCAGCTTGCAAAACGAAGGGCTGGTACCTTCTTTCCTTTTTTGGTCGTGCTGTTTGGTGCGGTGTTACAGTCCACTTGTCGGGCAATGACTCTGAGCTCCAATCACCCATTGAAGCAGGTGGACTGTGGCGGGACAGAACCTTACTGACCGGTTTCAGGCGGGCGGTAGCTATCCAGTGAGATGCGATGACCTCTCCCACGGACAAAGGCAACAAGTGGCGTCCAATCACTACACCAATTGAGCTGGACTTATAACCCATAACTGCTGCCTTCCGTGTTGTTTCAGTCGCTGTGAAGCGACTATGGAGTGACCTCTCCATGGTGCATGCCTGGACGGATGTATGGAGGTTGTGAGTTGCCCAAGCGTCAAAACCCCCCTCTCGGCCTTCCTGGTGGGGTCCAAAGGGGTGAAGAGCACGACTTTTGGCACCAGTATGGCTGCAGGAACTGCCAGAAACATGCCAAAGGTGTCACATGACAGCCTTCGGGGTTCCGCTCCTGATTTTCTGTTATGGGTTACTCCCTTAGCCTTGCTCTCTCCCGAGACGCCCACAAGTCAGTGGGGTTGTTGGGGCCCCTACACAGGGGTAGGTGGATGCCGGTGGGAGGAGGTGGGGGAAGGGGGAGGGGGTGCGAGGAGGAGGAGTGCGGTGGGAGGGGGTGGAGGGAAGGGGATGAGGGGGGAAGATGGTGCAAGGGGGAGCTGGGAAGGGGTTGTGGGGGGAAGGGGGAGTGAGGGGGTGGGGGAGGGGAGTGCAATTGGGTGGGGGGAGGGGGTGCGAAGGGGTGAACTGAGAGGGGGAGGGAGGGGGTGCAGGTAATAAAACAAAACATTGCATCTTCTCCCACCATTGTCCCTTTTACAATGGTGTTCGACTACAGGTATTGGGATCCGGGATCTGGGAGCCGAGCCGCAGTTGTGGGGAAGGTTTGTGTGGAAACAGCGCGGAGTTGTCAAGTGAGCGGGGGCCGCTGCTGGAACCATGTGGCCGCTCTCGGGACCAAGTGGCCGCTCTTCCTCCTGATCGCCGCCGTGGACGGGCTCCCCGAACACAGCCACAGCCTTCCTGTCCAGTTGGCCAAACTTCATCAGCACTCCTTTCCCGGATTGCCAGCCGTTCACCCTCTCTCTGTGGTGAATTTCTTTCCCAGCCTTACGTGACAACCGCCCTGGGCGCCGCTGACAATAAGAGATGGCATCAGTATATCAGTAAGGGAGAATCTCAGATCAGAAGAAGAAAAAGTGGAATCTGTTTGGGTGGAGCTAAGAAACATCCAGGGGCAGTAAACATTGGGAGGAGTTGTTTATAGGCCATGCAACAGTCGTGGTAGTGTGGGTATTAATCAGGAGATAAGAGAAGCATGTGGCATGGGTAAAACAGTAATCATGAGTGACATCAATCTGCATATAGACTGGGTAAACCTAGTGAGCACTAACTCTGTGGAGGACGAGTTTCTGAAGTGCGTTAAGGATGATTTTCGAGAGCAGGATGTTAAGGGACTGACGAGAGCACAGGCTATTTTGGATCTCTCTTCTGTAATGAGAAAGGGCTAATTACTAATTTTGTTGTTAAAAAACATTTTGGGATGAGTGACCAAAACATGATAGAATTTTACATTTTGTTTGAAAGTGAGGTAGTTCAATCTGAAGCCAAGTTGTTAAATTTGAATGAAGGAAATTATGAAATTATGAGGGGCAAATTGGCTGAGGTAGATTGGGAAAATACATTAAAATTTATGACATAGTTATGCCAAATTTATGTATAGTCTTTAAATAAATATTGCATAGTTTACAGCAGATATACATTCCTTCAAGGCACAACAAACACCAAAGTTAATGACACTCGACCGTAGATAATGAAGGAAGTTAGGGATTGTATCTGATTAATAGAAAAGGCCTATAAAGCTGCCAGAAATAGTAATAATCTGAGGACTAGGAGGACTTCATAATAGAGCAAAGGAGGGCGAAGAAACTGGTACAGAAATGGAGAATAGAATGTGAATGCAAGCTAGCAACAAATATAAAAATGGACTGTAAAAGCTTCTATTGGTATGTAAAAAGGAAACAAAAACAAGAAATGCTGGAGTCACTCAGCAGGTCTGGCAGCATCTGTGGAAAGAGAAGCAGAGTTAACGTTTCGGGTCAGTGACCCTTCTTCGGAACTGACAAATATTAGAAAAGTCACGGATTGTAAACAGGTGAGGTGGGGGTGGGGCAAGAGATAACAAAGGAGAAGGTGCAGATTGGACCAGGCCACATAGCTGACCAAAAGGTCACGGAGCAAAGATAAACAAAATGTTAATGGTGTGTTGAAAGACAAAGCATTAGTACAGATTAGGTGTGAATACACTGAATATTGAACAGCAGCAAGTGCAAACCTGAAGAAAAACAACCTGAAAAAAACAGTGGGGAAGCAAACTGAACAAACTAAGATGAAATGAAATAAATGCAAAAAAAGATTGTAAAAAATGTAAAAAGGAATGTAAAAAAAAAGGGGAAAGAAAAACTAACTAAAAATGAAAGTAAAATGGGGGGCTGTCATGCTCTGAAATTATTGAACTCAATGTTCAGTCCGGCAGGCTGTCGTGTGCCTAATCGGTAGATGAGATGCTGTTCCTCGAGCTTGCGTTGATGTTCACTGGAACACTGCAGCAATCCCAGGACAGAGATGTGAGCATGAGAGCAGGGGGGAGTGTTGAAATGGCAAGCAACCGGAAGCTCAGGGTCCTGCTTGCGGACTGAGCGGAGATGTTCCGCAAAGCGGTCACCCAGTCTGCGCTTGGTCTCCCCAATGTAGAGACGACCACACTGAGCAGCGAATACAGTATACTACATTGAAAGAAGTACAAGTAAATCGCTGCTTCACCTGAAATGAGTTTTTGGGCCTGGGATAGTGAGGAGAGAAGAGGTAAATGGGCAGGTATTACACCTCCTGCGATTGCAGGGGAAGGTGCCCTGGGACGGGGACGAGGTGGTGGGGGTAATGGAGGAGTGGACCAGGGTGTCGCAGACGGAACGATCCCTTCGGAATGCTGACAGGGGAAGGGAGGGGAAGATGCGACTGGTAGTGGCATCACGCTGGAGGTGGTGAAAATGGCGGAGGATGATCCTTTGGATATGGAGGCTGGTGGGATGTAAAGTGAGGACAAGGGGAATCCTGTCACGGTTCTGGGAGGGAGGGGAAGGGGTGAGGGTAGAGGTGCGGAGAATGGGTCGGACACGATTGAGGGCCCTGTCAGCCACAGTGGGGGGAAATCCTCGGTTGAGGAAAAAGGAGGTCATATCAGAAGCACCGTCATGGAAGGTAGCATCATCAGAGCAGATGCGTCGGAGACAGAGAAACTGGGAGAATGGAATGGAGTCCTTACAGGAGGTAGGGTGTGAAGAAGTGTAGTCGAGGTAGCTGTGGGAGTCAGTGGGCTTATAATGGATATTGGTAGACAACCTATCCCCAGAGATGGAGACAGAGAAGTCGAGGAAGGGAAGGGAAGTGTCAGAGATGGACCATGTAAAGGTGAGAGAAGGGTGGTTAGTGTAAAAAGGAAACGTTTGGCTAAGACAAACTTGGGTCCATTGCAGGCAAAGTCAGGAGAATTTGTAATGGGGAATAGAGAAATGGCAGAGAAGCTAAATGAATCCTTTCTGTCTGTCTTCACTGAGGAAGATGCAAGAAATCTCCCAGAATTAGACATCCAAGGGATTAGGGGAATGAGAAATTGAGGGAAATTAGTATTACTACGGAGGTTGTATTGGAGAAATTAATGGGACTGAAGGTTGATAATTCCCCAGGCCCTGATATTTTACATCCCAGAGTGTTGAAAGAGGTAACTATGGAGATCATGGATACACAGGTGATCATCTTACAAAATTCTATAGATTCTGGAGCATTTCCTGCAGATTGGAAGGTAGCAAATGTCATCCCACTTTTTTAAGAAAGGGCAGAGAGAGAAAACAAGGAATTGTCGACCTGTTCGCCAAATATTATTCATTGGGAAAATGCTCGAATCTATTCTGAAGGATGTGATAAATGGACACTTGGATAATAGTGATATGATTAGGAATAGACAATATGGATTTATGAATGGAAAATCCTGTATGACGAACTTGCTGGAATTTTTTTTTTGAGGAAGCTACTAACAGAATTAATAAAGTGTGGGGGGGGGGTCATTGGATGAGGTACATTTAGATTTTTAGAAAGCTTTTGATAAAGTCTCCCACAGAAAGTTGGTAATCAAAATTAAAGAACATGAGATAGGAGGTAATATACTGGCATGGATTAAGGATTGGTCAAGAGGCAGAAAGCAGAGATTAGGAATAAACGGAACATTTTCACGTTGGCAGGCTGTGACTAGAGGGGCACCGCAGGGATCAGTGCATGGACTCCAGCTGTTCACAATATAAATCAATGAATTGGATGTGGAGACCAAATGTAGCATTTACAAGTTTGTGGATGACACAGAACTAGGTGGGAATGTGCATTGTGAGGAAGATGCAAAGTGGCTTCAAGAGGATTTGGACAGACTTAGTGAGTGGGCAAGAACGTGACACATGGAATATAATGTGTAATAATGTGAAATTATCCACATTGGTATGAGGAACAGATGTGCAGAGTATTTCTTAAATGGTAATAGATTAGATAGTATAGATGCACAAAGTGACCTGGATGTCAGTGTCAATAAGTTACTGAAAGCTAACATGCAGGTGCAACAAGCAATTAAGAAGGTTGGCAATGTCAGCATTTATCACAAGAGGATCTGAGTACAGGAGTAGTGGAGACTTGCTTCAATTGTATAGAAACTCGGTGAGACCACACCTGTGTGCAGTTTTGGTCCCCATACCTTAAGAAAGTTATTAATGCCATAGAGGGAATGCAACAAAGATTCACCAGACTTGTTCCAGGATGGAGAGACTGTCCGATGAAGAGAGGTTGGGGAAACTGAGCCTGTATTCTCTCGTGTTTCGAAGAATGAGGTGATCTCATTGAAACCAACAAAATACTTAAAGGAATAGACAGGGTAGATGAAAGTAAGGTTCTGCCCATGGTTGGGGAGTCTAGAAGTTTATCTTTAATGTGGGTAAATGAAAGAGTATCACATGAAATATCCTGAAGTCAGTTTAACTGTTGGATTTGTGAGTTACAGCAACCGTACATCATCAAAAGATTTGAAATTAAATCCACAAAAAGAAGCAGTAACAGGAAATTGCATATTCTACGTCCTAAGAACAACCTCAGGCAAGGATGTTCTGACTATCATTACAATTCACCACTGGATTAATGCACAACAACAATCTCGTTTTCAACAACAAACACACAGGGTTAGAAAAGGTACATTTGCAATAACCTTCTCAGTGATACTCAGTTTGGGTTCGGCCAGAGCCATTCAGCTCCTGACCTCATTACAGCCTTGGTTAAAACACAGACAAAAGAGTTGAACTCAAGAGGTGAGGTGAGAGTGACTGCCCTTGACATTAAAGTTTATCTTTAATGTTATGGCCATTATACATCACAATCCAAAATCTCCTTAAATATAGTTAGTTTTCTCATTGTCCTTCACCTCCCACAAGGATTTCAGGAATATAAAAAGCAAGTGACCAAGTAACCGATCAGCTCTGCTCCAGATCAATGTTTATTATTTGTTATTGACACAATTTCCCATTCAGTGTAAACAAATATTTTATCCCATTCTTCAGCTCCTCTCTGAATTTCTCTGTGTCAGTCCATAGACACAAATGTTTGTGCAGGAACTGAGAAGCTTCAGCATTGCCCCAGCTTGTTGGGTAATATATATCAGGTTACTGTAATATTTGTCGGTGTAAATATAGTTTCTCACTGGCCAATTTATCGAATGGACAACGTATGTCATGCACAATAATATGAAATTGGCAGAAATAGTGAAAAGCAATATCATGGATTTACTTCGATTCTTCACCTCTGGATCATTCTGATACTCACTGTTTCTCTGGAGTCCCCTGCGAACTCTATTTGCCATTATAATGTGTCTGATGGTCAATGCATTGAACAACAGAATTAAACAGATTGGTAATAGAGGGGTTGTGATACTGTCAAAACATTCATAAACCCTCCACAAGGGGGAGGTGAGATAATCAGCTATTGGAACACAATACCAAGGTACATTGTCAATTATAGTAACAGCTTCACCTGCACAGTCAAAGGGAATACTCCTCAGACAGCTCATCACAAACACAGTCGTGATAACCACCATCGCTGCTTTCTCAGTATTATATTTTGATTGTAGCTTCTGACAGCAAATTGTTACAAAGCGATCAAAAGTGAAGGCAACAGTAAACCAGACAGAGCAGTCTAAAGCGACAGTATATGCGACAAGGTTCACCATACACACAGGAGTTATAAACAGGAAACTAACCGGAAAGTACATGATATTAATCCGGTGTAATATCACATGGATGATAACCACCATTAGATCCGCCACTGCCATGGCCACCAGATAGCGAGTGATACATTTGGAGAGACCGCACTTTCCTCGAGACAAAATCACAATCCCCACCACGTTAACTGTAAGAAACAGAAACAGATATTTAACTCGATGCTGTCCCCAAGCAATTTTAAAAGAATAATTACAAGTTGAAAAAGACAGGATGGAAATATGAGAATTCAATTTCTAAATTAAATTTAATTGTTCTTTAAAGATCTGTTTATCGGTGACAGGGGAATCTGTGGCAAAAGAAGTTACAGGAAAATGACTTCCAGCATCTGAAGTGTTTTGCTTTTATTTATCTGTTAGTGTCTAATAATTTCTATCAATGGATGTTAAGTACCGAGTAGTTGAAGGTGATAGGGTGAGCAGGTCTTGGGTATTGATTAGTTTATTGTACTCAGATGTATCTATCAAGAAGAGACAGCGATCATTGGCTTTAGATTGTTAGGAGTGGTGAGGTAAGCTCTGTGGCAAGCATCTTCGCTGCCTCCGGAGAACCCTTGGCATCAGGTGGCAGGACTGTATCTCCAACGCAGAAGTCCTCGAGGCGGCCAACATCCCCAGCATATACACCCTCCTGAGCCAGCGGCGCTTGAGATGGCTTGACCATGTGAGCCACATGGAAGATGGCAGGATCCCCAAGAACACATTGTACAGCAAGCTCATCACTGGTATCAGACCCACCGGACATCCATGTCTCCGCATTAAAGACATCTGCAAGTCCTGTGACATTGACCACAAGTCATGGGAGTCAGTTGCCAGTGATCATCAGAGCTAGCAGACAGCCATAAATGTGGGGCTAAAGAATGGGGAGTCAAAGAGACTTAGCAGTTGGCAGGAAAAAAAGACAGAAGCGCAAGGAGAGCCAACTGTGTAACAGCCCGACAACCAATTTTATCTGCAGCACGTGTGGAAGAGCCTGTCACTGTAGAATTGGTCTTTATAGCCACTCCAGGCGCTGCTCCACAAACCACTGACCACCTCCAGGCGCTTATCCATTGTCTCTCGAGATAAGGAGGCCAAAGAAGAAGAAGGCTTTCACCTATTACACAAGAAACCAGCTTCCTATAATTTTACTTTCGGTAATTTCTTCCTCACATTCTAATGTTATTCACCTTGGATTTTCATCCCGGATGAGCCTCCAATTAATATGTTACAATCAAAGAGGGAGTTACTGTTAATTCAATCCCAGTTTTTCTTCTTCTTACCTTCTTCTTAGGCAGTCCCTCGGGAACGAGGATGACTTCCTTCTACTCCAGTGTTATTGGCCCTTAGGTAACTGAATCGTCCAATCCTGATGCTCCAAGTCACAAAGTTAATTTTGAAAAGGTGGAAGATGCCTGTGTGTAGGTTCTTTTAATGTGAAGTGGTCGTTGCATACCGGCCACAACACGGTTTGAGTGAAGCAAGGTCTTTCTCCAATGGCAGGGATGGCTGAGATGATTGGAGACCAGGCTCTGCTACATGGACGGGTCTAATACACACACGTGGCCAGCATGTTCATCTGGCGAGTCTGGATGCAGGCCGTGTGGATCTGTATCAGGGTGTTCTTAAAGGGTCAGCTGAAAGCCTTCTCCAACGGCTCCTGTAACAAGGACTCCCCCGGACCCCTCATGGAGCTGGCAGGAAAATGCTAAAGCAGAAAAAACAGTAAACCAGTGGCCAGTCACAGGCTCATCAGGAGAATGAAGTTTCTCAAACGCAGCAGTGGTGGGGGAAGGGCAATAAACTGAACAGTTATTTTAAATAGCACAACAGAGCAGCAATTGAGTGACAAAGTTGTGTCTTGTGTTATAACCAGTGTCGTGCAGAGGAAAAGCTGCTTCTTGATGTTGAGGTAAGTTCAGAAATTTGAAGCTAAGTTTCAAAGGGGATCTAGATATATATTTTCCAGATCTTTTCCACAGCTCATAGATTGGAAAAACAGAAAAAGGCAGCAGATTATATGCGAGAGCAGAGTCTGACATTTGTCCAATGTCGTGCAGCACAAAAACATGATCTTGATATCCAGTGAATACAGGATTGGGGTTTGAAGCCAGCTTTGAGAGAAAAAAACACATCCAGGTCTTATCTAGATCTTTACCAGAGGTCACAATAAACATACCAAGATGGCTCCCGGGCTGTTCACTCCCTAGGGAGCTCCTCACTGTCCACCTCTATCCGTGGCCATTGCTACCATCCATTACAATTTCTCCCCACTAATTCCTCTCTTCTGCTGTTCAAATTCTGCTGATTCTAACAGTGAGTGCTTTCTTAGCCTTCAAATTAACTGTTAGATTAAACAGGGTCTGTCTGCTGGTACAAACACCACCCCACATTCAGCCCCACTCCTCCACAGGTCACAGCATATCAAGAAAGTGTTTCCATCTGCCAAAGAAGAGCCAAATTAGACACTATAATTGTCCCCCAGAATAAAGCACGCCAAACCAGATTCCTTTAAACAACAAGAAAATTATCTATTTAATAATAAGATAACTCTATATTTGAAATTTTTTAAAAAACTATTTATTCTTCTCAGCTCTCATGCACACACACAGACATTCATAAACCCGATAACTGCTGAAAAGAAAGTCCTTTTTGGTTTACAGCTGTTTCTTAGGAGTAAAAAGGAAAACTAAAGTGACTGAGTTTATCACGTGCTGGCAGGATGCTTTTGGTCGGTGAGATGTCCCAGAGTCGAAGAGTCGGATGCCACTTGACGTCTCCCCAGGCGAAGCTGTTGAACAGTTTCTGATGGGTAGGCGTTCAAGGCAATTTGTCTGCAGCAGGCGTTGCACAGGTCTTTCAGCAAAGGATGTAGCAACAGGTCTGCTTGGGTTTTGAAGCAGCAGTCTAACAGTAGATGCTTTCTTGAGATTTCAGGATCTCCCAAACCACAGGAATAACAGCAACCACCACTGGATGCAGGAATTCTTCAGAGCCAATAGAAATCTGCTACCTTTCAAATGCAGGATTTCTTTTCAAGAGATGCAAGGTTTCCTTGACAGGGAGATGTCTTTTTCTCTCGTCTCTAGGCAGGTCACAGCCATATTTTCAACTGCCAACACCTTGTCCAACTCACTCTCTCTGGACTAATGTTTTGTCTTTTCATACTGCTGTCAGTTCTCCCTTTGCCTTTGCTGCGTGGCATCTTTGTCATTTTATCTCTCCTGCCCTTTCACAAACTTTCCCTTTTGTCCTTCTTCCCGCTCCCCGCTTTTCATTTGCTCAAGGTGTATTACATTTAGAACCTTTTGCCAGTTCTGATGAAAGGTTACAAACCAGAAACGTTAACTCTGTTTCTCTCTCCACAGGTGCTGGCAGACCTACTGAGTATTTCCAGCACTTTCATTTTTTATTTCAGATTCCCAGCATCCACAGTATTTTGGTTTTATTATTGAGAATGCACTGCCACCCTGTTCAGTCACAGTCTGTACATCATAGTGAGTGAACTCTCGCTGTATTAGGTTATGTTGCGTACAACATGGAGAGTGCACTCTCCCCTGTTGGGTTATGGTCTATACAACATACACAGTGCACTCTCACCCTGTTGGGTAAGAGTCTGTACAACTTGGAGAGTGCACTCACCCTGTTGGGTTATGTTCTTTACAACATGGAGAGTGCACTCTCACCCTGTTAGTTTCTGGTCTGTACAAGATGAAGAGTGTACTCTCGTCCTGTTTGGCTACAGTCTGTGAAACATGGAGAGCACACTTTCGTCCTGTTTGGTTACAACATGGAGAGTGCAATCACACCCTGTGTGTTATGGTCTGTACAATATGGAGAGCGTATTCTCGCCTTGTTAGGTTATGGTCTACAACATGGAGCGTGAACTGTTTTCCTCTTTTTGAGCATTGACCGAGCAAAGTGAAGAATGGAAAAGTCTGGTTGGGTGGATCATGCACCAGTAACAGAACTCACCAGATTCTCCCTTCCACTTACATTCAAAAATGAAATCGAAGCTGAATTCCAATCCAAGGAAAGAAAAGGAACGTCTCCAGTAACAACATATGTCAACATGAAATACTATTACAATGAAGTCACTCCTAGACCCTCATGTTACATGTGTAACCCACTTAACATCAGCACATTTAATATTGTTAATTTATTTCTGATCTGATGTCCATGTCAACTCTGTGAGGAGTTTCTATTGTAAACATTAAAGAGAATTGATGGTTAGCGTTATCTGTGGTGAAAAATCAAGAAGTGATATAACATTAATTAAGCGCAGTGGTTAGCACCGCAGCCTCACAGCTCCAGCGACCCTGGTTCAATTCTGGGTACTGCCTGTGTGGAGTTTGCAAGTTCTCCCTCTGTCTGCGTGGGTTTCCTCCGGGTGCTCCGGTTTCCTCCCACATGCTAAAGACTTGCAGGTTGATAGGTTAATTGGGCATTATGAATTGCCCCTAGTATAGGTAGCTCGCAGGGAAGTATAGGGACAGGTGGGGATGTGGTAGGAATATGGGATTAGTGTAGGATTAGTATAAAAAATGGGTGGTTGATGGTCGGCACAGACTTGGGGGACCGAAGGGCCTGTTTCAGTGCTGTATCTCTAAACGAAGAAATCAGATTATGAAATCAAGACAATTACATGGCACTTAACTATTGTCATCAGACACAAAAACCACCATTCAACATTCAATGTACCATTTCACTGTCTTACCAGGAATACTGACGACTGCATGAATAGAGTAGTAAATAAGCTCTAACTAGTAAATTGCAGGATATTCCATTTCTTGTGCGAAACACCAATGCAGAGGATTCTTCCGAGGAGGCCTGATTAATACCAGAGAGCAACCTCCATGGGGACAGTCATCCAGGGAATGTGAGCTGGGATATTAGTTACAGTCCACTGAACAAACTGATATAATGAATTGTTTTTAGTAATGCAATATAGTCATTAGGCGAAATGGAAAACCACATCATTTTATTCCCGTTTAAATTTCTTCAAAACGTGATTTGCAAATGATTTTATGATCTCAGGTTTTGATGTGGATGAACAGTCTCATTTACAGTAGCCCTAGTGTGAGTGGTAAGGGCTAAATTGGATTCATTCACATTCTATACAAGCAGAGTTCGAAGACAGAGCAGGTTAAGTGTAGGATAGCCTGCGAGTGAAATGTTCATTATTAGGTCATTGCCCAGAATTTTGGCAGAGATGTTGGGAGTTTGATTAGAGAAAGGCTTCCGAGTGATAACAGCCTAAAAAGTTAAGCAAGCGAGGCTTTTGAAGACCTGCCTTGGATGCTGTGTTTCCTAATCTCCGAGCAGCCCAGATTAGATTTCCCTGAATCCACTTATTATCCGCAGTGTTACCATGCTGCAGAGAGATTTCACATGCTATAATCACGTGGATATTCCGGGATGGATCTGCTTGTTGATTGGTTTTCTTCCCTTGAAATATAAATAGGGGACGGAGCTTGTTTTGCAATACAGATGAACAGTTGCTGCCTTTTACTATCTATGATGTCCCTGCTGCACTCTCAGCCAGTGTAACTGCTTTTTCCTCAACTTATTTTGGGCCATCAAAGAGTCCTGTGAAGTGCAGCCAACACTGAATATTGTGAGCACACTCTAATGACGGAGTAACTGCCTGTTGCTGAGACTGGAAGAAATCCACGTGTATTGCTATGAACTCTAATCGTGTGTAACTCAGTGGTACAGTGCCTACTTTTCCTGTATTAGACCTTGGTTTTAAGCCCTGGTAACATTAGGATCATTGAATCTCAAAGCAGAAAATGTGTTTATTCAGCCCAGGGTGCCTCTGCTGGGACTTCAAAATATTAATGTATTTAATCCCACTTACCTGATGAGCCATCTTTGTCCTGTAAATGTTTAATTTTAAAATATATATCCAATTCCCTGTTGAAAGTTGCTAGTGAATGGGCTATCCCAGTCCTTTGAGAGTGTATTCCTGGTTGTAACTATGAAAAGGGGGAGATGTTTAAGTTCGATAAAACTTAGGCCTCGGCTAAAACAACTTTGAGCACCTCACTTTAGGATGGATGTGAAAATCTGAGAGATTTACCAGAATTATACAAGACATGAGCTCCTTCTGTTCTGTAGATAGACTCGGATTGCAGGGAAGCATAAGTGGAGGTTTAGTAGAGGTGTTAATTTGATCAGAGTTTTTAATGGAATCAGCGTGGTCTTGGTTTGACTACGCTCAGAAAACCCTGCATTGTTCTCATCTTCACAGTACAACATTTTTACAAAAGCACCGTTGGAAGTGTGAATACATTGTAAGAATGAGATCAGAACTAAGATGGTAAAATTTACATGAAAATTTGGTCAGGTTGGGACTCTTTTTCCCACAAAATCTAAGTTTGAGAGGTGAGCAGATAATGTGTTTTAAAGTTGATCAGGTAGACATAGGGAAGATGTTTTCACTTGTGGAGTTAATTCAACAATAGAATCATAAAACCATGGAATTATGGAATGATTAGAGCACAGAAAGAGGCTGTTCGGCCGATCGTGTTCATGCTGGCTCTCTGCAAGAGTAACACAGCTACTCCCACTTCCCCATCTTTTTTTTCTATTTCAGATAATTATCTAAATCCCTTTTGAATGTCACCAATGAATCTCCCTCCACCACACTCTCAGACAGTTTATTCCCAATCCTAACCACCCGCTGCATATAAAAAGGTTATCTCCTCAGGTCACCTTTGGTTCTTTTGCATTCATCTTAAATCAGTGTCCTCTGGTTCTCGACTTTTCAATCAATGGGAGCCATTTCTCGAATGGGGAGGTGGTAGCTTATAGGCAGGCGATGGTGTACTGATAATATTACTGGATTAGTAATCCAGAGACACAGGCTACTGATCTGGGACCCTGGGTTTGAATCCATCCATGGCAGATGCAGATATCTGAATTAAATTAATCGTTAATTAAGAAGCTGGTCTAATGTTGACTATGAAACTATAACCGATAGCAGTTAAACACATGTGGTTCACTAATGTCCTTTACGGAAGGATATCTGCTGTCCTTAGCTGGCCTGGCCTACATCTGTCATCAGTGATGTGATTGACTCTTAAAATATCCTCTAAAGTGGCCTAGAAAGCCACTCAGCTGTATCAGGCCAATATACAGCCTCAGAAATGGAATGAAACTGGACGTACCACCTGGCATCGACCTAGGCATTGGAAATGGCAATGGGGAAGCCAGCCCTGCTGAACCTGCAAACTCCTTCCTACTAACATCTGGGAGCCTGTGCCGAAATTCGGAGAGCTGTCCCACTGACTAGTCAAGCAACAGCCTGACATCGTTGTATTTTCGGAATTATACTTTGCAGTTAATGTCCAGACACTGCCATCACCATCCCTGGGTGTGTCCTGTCCCATCAGCAGGGAAGTCCACCAGCGGTGGTGGCACAGTGGTGTACTGTCGGGTGGGAGTGGCCCTGGGAGTCTTCAACATTGACTCCAGATCCCATCATGTCATGCAGATAAACATAGGCAAGGAAATCTCCTGCTGACTAGCACCTACCACGCCCCCACTCCTGGCCTCGGCTGATGAATCAGTGCTTCTCCATGTTGAACAGAAATTTAAAGAAGCACCAAGGGCACAGAATGCACTCTTGGTGGGTGACATAAATGTCCATCACCAAGAGTGGCTGGGAGCACCACTACTGAATGTGATGGTTGAGTCCTGGAGAACAGAGCTGTTAAACAGCGTCGGCAGTTAGTGGTGAGGGGATCAAGAAGAGGGAAAAACCTACTTGACCTCATCCTCACCAATCTGCTTGTTACAGATGCATCTGTTTGTGACAGTATTGGTCGGAGTGACCACCACACAGTCCTTGTGGAGATGAAGTCCTGTCTTCAAATTGCGGATAACACAACTGTGTTGTGTGGCACTACCACCATGCTGAATAGGATAGATTTCAAACAGATCTAGCGACTGAAAATTGGTCGTCCATGAGACGCTGTGGGACATCATTAGCAGCAGCAGAATAGTACTCAACCACAATCTGTAACTTCATTGCCCAGTATATCCCCCACTCTACCATTACCATGAAGCCGGCGGATCAACCCTGGTTCAATGAAGAGTGCAGGAGGGCATGTTAGAAGCAGCACCAGGCATACCTCAAAATGAGGTGTCAACCTGGTGAAACGACAACACAGGACTACCTGCATGCCAAAGAGTGAAAGCAGCATGTGATACACAGAGCTAAGTGATCTCATTCCAATGGATCAGATCAAACCCTACAGACTTGTCACATCCAGTTGTGAATAGTCATGGAGAATTAAACAAGTAACAAGATGTAAAGCAACAAATATCCCCATTCTCAATGATGGGAGAGCCTAGCACATCAGTGCAAAAGACAAGGCTGAAGCATTTGCATTTTTCTCCAGCCAGAAGTACCAAGTGGATGATCCATCGCAGCCTCCTCCTGAGATCCCCAGGATCAAAGTCTTCAGGCAATCTGATTCACTCTGTGTGATATCAAGAAAGGGCTGAAGGCACTGGATACTGCAAAGGCGATGGGCTCTGGCAACATTCCGGCAATAGTACTGAAGATCTGTGCTCGAGAACAAGGTGCACCCCTAGTTAACCTGTTCCACGACAGCTACACCACTGGCATCTACCCGGCAATGTGGAAAATTGCCCTGGTATGTCCTGTACACGAAAAGCAGGACAAAACCAACCCGGCCAATTACCGCCCCATCAGTCTACTCCTGATCATTGTTATAAATAGGTTTTGTTTTTGAATCTGTTTATTTTGTTCTCTGAACAAATTTCCTTGTTTTTCCAACCACTTGTCCATAAACAGGTTACTGATTGAAGTGATTTCCCTCCCTTAAATCTGACTATAAATGACCACAACAACACGGTTGTTCGCGTTAAATCAAAGAAGGAGGATTTATTGACACACTCTTAAAGTGGGAAAGTGATTAACTTCACCACGAATGCTTAAAAACATTCAGGGAAAAGTTAAAGGCATAAAAAAGGCAAGGGCATTTCTTTAATAGAACTGCAAACTGCATGAATTTCAGTTAAAACTCGTGTTCAATTAAATTATCAAAAAGAGCCCAAAGACTCTTTTCCCCAACTGGGAATGTCAAATTGAGGATAAGCTGTTGGAAATATCTCTTTTCTTACTAATGTCTTCTTCTTTACACGCTCAGATATAAATGGAGGTAGCTTATTATGGCTAAAGCCACCTTTTAGTTGGACATGAAGATCGCAGAGAGCAAGTTTTTTGCTGTTTTTGTAAACTGTGCCTTTAATATTCTTTGCTGTGTGCAGTCTGTGTCTTCTTTCATTTTTCTGGCTTTTGCAGACTGTCTTAGATAGAGATTTGTAGGTTCAGGTACCTGGACTAATCTGACCAAAGGCAGCTGCAGACTGAAACAGGCTGTTACCGCACACTGTTAGAGTTTCAAATCCAGGCAATTGGATAGGCTATTCTTGTCCCTAAAAACTAAACCCTTTACAAGTTGCTGTCCCATGATATCTTTCCTCCATTTTAACAATTGGAACTGCTAAAACTGAACTTAACATACAAAATGGGGGTTGACATTAACACTCAAATGCACAAAAATCAATTTACAAGGGGGTTTCCATCTATTCATGACACCTTTACCACTCGCAGAAAAAAATGAATTCTACTTCATGTTTTTTCTTTCCTTGTTTTTCATTAAAAAGAAATAAAGAAGTAAAGATGTTTTCATTCATTCTCTCATTCACACTTAAACTTTGCTGAAGTCTGGGGTAGATAATATGAGCTCATTCAGTGATTTGGTTTTCAATTTTGTAAATGCCTCCTGGCATGTCCATTTCACCTTGGCTTTTTGTGTCAATGCCTTTATTAGTGGGGATGCTAGGGTGCCAAGTTTGAGAAAAACTTCTGGTAATTTGTATACCGCCGTATGGATTCCCCAAGCTGCAGAATATTAGTATCTAATACAGTGGAATGATTTCTGGAAGGCAGGTTGTTAGCAGACCGTCCTGGTTTCAGCATTTCTTTCCAACTTGTGTCAGGTACAGGTCCAGTGACAGAATTGGCAGGAAAAGAGCAAATACAAATTTCCCTTGGTTCCCATTCTAATCTGAACTATCTTGTCAGGGCTTAGCCGTCAGGGGACCCGCCTAACTAACTGGTAGCATGTCTCCCATATCCAAGCCATGAACCACGAAGGTGATAGCTCCTGGCTGATCTTTACAGATCTCTTTGAATTCCTTTAGCTGGGTGGACATGTCCTCCTGCTGCTTGTGTGTTAGGTATGTCAGCTGGGTGGTTATGTCTTTTAAGATTTCTGTGTTTGCCAGTTTGGTAGCTGGGGGTTCAACTGGTGTCTCCTCCTCCTCGACTGACTCCTCCTGGCTCCCTCCGTTACTTCCACCCTTTTACAATCATTCACCAGTTGACTGGGCTTGCTTTTGGTTAGTGGTTCCACACAGCCCATCAACATTTGGTCAAATGGTTCACCGAATGCTCAATCGGGTTTGAGTGAGGGACAGTTTAATTGTGGACTGGGATTTACCTGTAACCTTCACAGTGGCGCAGTGGTTAGCACCGCAGCCTCACAGCTCCAGCGACCCGGGTTCAATTCTGGGTACTACCTGTGTGGAGATTGCAAGTTCTCCCTGTGTCTGCGTGGGTTTTCTCCGGGAGCTCCGGTTTCCTCCCACAAGCCAAACGACTTGCAGGTTGGTAGGTAAATTGGCCATTATAAATTGTCACTAGTGTAGGTAGGTGGTAGGGTAAATATAGGGACAGGTGGGGATGTGGTAGGAATATGGGATTAGTGAAGGATTAGTATAAATGGGTGGTTGATGGTCGGCACAGACTCGGTGGGCCGAAGGGCCTGTTTCAGTGCTGCATATCTAAACTAAACTAAAGCATGGCAGGTTTTGCGATATTCGGCCACATCGGACTGGAGGTGAGGCAAGAAAAAGTGTTTACTTACTTGGATTAAAGTTGTCCAAGTACCTACATGTCCATCCATCGGGATAGCATGGGCTATCCTTAAAATCACTGGCTTTTTTTGGCAGCACGACAGTCTGGTGGAATACTGTCGACTCCTCCTCCTGGGAGGTCTCCACTTTCATATTACTACCCCATCTCGGAAGTAGTAACACTCAGGGGTCGGAGTGGCCTCTGCCTCAGAACAAGCCATCTGTGCTGTGTGCTTTATTCAGAATCTGCTTGCTGGGGGTGAATTAGGTCGGCTTGGCTGAGAACCTCCTGCCCTTCACATTGGTCCTTAAAGAATGATTCAGCTAAACAGACCTCTGGCTCATCTAGCTGGTGCACTGGTTTCCTTTCAACTAATCGGGCCTGTCTGGCTTGGGACGGAGACACTACACAATCGTGGAAGATCCCTGGTACTTGCTCCTGTAGTAGTTCAGTTTTCCTGGTTTCACTGGGCTGGTCTGAGATTATAGGGGTTACTATTATCTGGCCGTCCATGACTCCGCTATAAAGACGTCTGCAAACGCGACATGAAATCGTGTGACATTGATCACAAGTCGTGGGAGTCTGTTGCCAGCATTCGCCAGAGCTGGCGGGCAGCCATAAAGACAGGGCTAAATTGTGGCGAGTCGAAGAGACTTGGTAGTTGGCAGGAAAAAAGACAGAGGTGCAAGGGGAGAGCCAACTGTGCAGCAGCCCCGACAAACAAATTTCTCTGCAGCACCTGTGGAAGAGCCTGTCACTCCAGAATTGGCCTTTATAGCCACTCCAGGCGCTGCTTCACAAACCACTGACCACCTCCAGGCGCGTATCCATTGTCTCTCGAGATAAGGAGGCCCAAAAGAATTATCTTGCTACCAGCCAAATCATTTCCCAGTAGGAAGTCTATCCCTGCTACTCTGGGACAATTCCTATGGTTAAGTGGCCTGAGACTAGGTCACACTGTAAGTGGACTCAATAGAGGGGAACAGACAGCTAACCTCCTCCCACTCCACTGATCACTTAGGCTGTTCTCTAACATTAGGTACTCAGTCGCCCCTGTATCCCTAAGCATTATAATGGACTTGCTGATCTCCTGGAAAGGGCAGAGGGACACAATTCCTTCAAGGATAAAGCTCCAGTAACTAACGGGGATTTTGTCTGCACTTTAAAGACCTAAGGTCATTTCACCTTACTTTCACTTGTATCTCCCGACCATAGCTTTGACTGGTCTGCACGCAGGTTTGCCTACGTTTCAGCAGTTACATTGTCTTGCAGCAAAAGCATCCTTCAATCAAAATGTGCCATTTTCTAATGTTAGACTAAAAGGGTTTTGCTGTGGTCATTTATGTGTCTTCATTATCTTTTCAGCTACCAGATTTTCCCCTTTTGCATTGCAAGCAGATTATTTTAAATTTCTGATTCCGATCGTTCCTTACAATTGGTCTTTAGTGGATTTATTGCTGACTTGAGCTCCCAATTTCTATGTTACAAACAGGTAGTTAATCCTTTTTCTCGCTTAACGTATTTCCTTTTTATTTCCAATCACCTGTCTGTAAATAGATCAGTGATTGAATTTATTTCCGTCCCTTAAACCTTGATAATAAATGATCTGGAACATTCTGCCTACGAGGGTATTGGAAGCAGAGACAATGATTTCAAAAGGAAGTTGGATAGACACTTGAAGTACTTGCTGGACTACAGGGATCGAGCGGGTGAATGGGACTGACTGGATGACTCTACAGAGAGCCAGCATGGACTCGATGGGACAAATGGCCTCCTTCTGCACTGTAAACGACTCGATGATTCTATATCTCTGTGATACAAATGTGCCCAGGAATTCAGGAAATTCTTTGGGTCTCAACCATCAAATCTACAAAGTTATTGTCACTGCTGCTGTGCAGAATTAAAGGAAGGGATTGAACCAGAATGGTTTTAAATGATTACTGACAAATCAGGGTAAAAGACAGCACTGACCCCTCTCCAAAATACTGCTCAAAGCTTTCAGTTTGAAGGAGGGTGTGAAAGGAGGTGACAGAGTGTTAGAGGTTTAGGCAGAGAATTCCAGAACATGAGTCTCACATAAATATTGCATCATATTCTCACATGCCTGCTATGAGACACAATGTTTTCCAAAATTATACATCAACATAAATAAAGTTACCAGAAAATATCATTACAAAGGTCAACTGCTTTCTCTTAATCCAGCTGTACAATCTTCACAAATTAAATGTAACTTCACACAGTCAGATTGCATGTTTCAGTTCTGTATGAGCATTTCGCACTCAATAAATTGATATATTTCTAATAGGTTGGCTGGATATACATGATCTTCTAAATAGTTCAGCTTTTTATTTTGTAATGAATACATGGAGAAGCAGCAGGGAGTGATTTACTGGGTAACATAGATTGGGACAGAGATTGGGTTTTGGATATTGAAGGGTGTATGGCATTTAGGAAGGACTGGAAGCTAGGAAAAGGTGCAGGTGTAGCTCTGTTAATTAATGATGGTATTAGCGCAATAGAGAAACAGGAGACCAGGATGCAGAAGCAGTTTGTGTAGAGGTGAGAAATCATATACACAAGAAGTCACTTCTGGGAGTGCTGTATAGGCCACCTAGCTTTAACCATATTGTAGGAAGGGTTATAAAGGAAGAAATAGTAGCAGCTTGTCAGAAAGGTAGAGCAATACTTATGAGGGACATTAATCTACATCTAAACTGGAAAAATCAGATGGGCAGAGATAGTCTAGATGAGGAATACATCGAATCTTTTCGGGATAATTTCTTGGAACAATGCATCCTGGAGCCAAACAGAGAGCAGGCTTTACTAGACCCGGTATTGTGCCACGAGATCAGATTAATTAAAGATATCACAGTTAAGGCGCCCCTAGGTAGCAGTGATCATAATATGGCTGCATGTTACATTCAGTTTGACAGAGTGAAGTTTGAGGGTCCAAGAGCAGTACTTTAAACTTAAATAAGGGCAATACTGAGGGCATGAAAGCAGAGCTAGCTAAAGTGAACTGGCAAATCAGGTTAATTTATAGGTCAATAGAGATGCAGTGGCAGACCTTTAGGGGATATTTCAAAATACACTTAATGGAAACATTTCAACGAGAAACAAAAATTCCAAGGGTGGAACTGACCTTCCTTGGTTAACTAAAACAGTTAAAGACCGTATCAAACTTAAAGAAAAAGCCTATAGTTCCACAAAGGTGGGAGGCAGGTCAGAAGATTGGACAGAATATAAATAAAACAGCAAAGAATGTTGAAAAAATGGATAAGTAATGTAAAATTATAGTACGAGAGAAAGGTAGCTAGAAATATAAAGACAGATAGGAAGAGTTTCTCTCGATATTTAAAAAAGAAGAGTTAACAAAGTGAGTGTTGGTCCTGTGGAAAGTGATTCTGGGGAATTAATAATGGATAATAAGGAGATGGCAGATGAATTGAAGAGATATTTTGCATCAGTTTTCACTATTGAGGATGCAAGTAATGTCTCAGTATCAGCTGTAAGTCAGGAAATGGAAGGGAGGGAGGAACTCAAGAAAATTATGATCACCAGGGAAGTGGTACTGAACAAATTGCTGGAGCTGCGGGCTGACAAGTCTCTGGGTCCTGATGGACTTTATCCTAGGGTGTTAAAATAAGTGGCTGGTGAGATAGCTGATGTGTTAGTTTTCATTTTCAAAAATTCCCTAGATTCGGGAAAGGTACTGTTAGATTGGAAAATAACAAATGTAACTCCTTCATTCAAAAAGGCTGGCAGACAGAAAGCAGGAAACTACAGGCCAGTTTGCTTAACATCTGTCTTCGGGAAAATGTTTGAAACTACTATTAAAAACGGTATAGCAGGGCATTTAGAAAAAATCAAGGTAATCAGGCAGAGACAACATGGTTTTGTGAAAGGGAAATCATGTTCAACCAATACATTGGAGTTCTGTGAGGGAGTTACATGTGCTGTAGATAAAAGGGAACGGTGGATCTATTGCACTTAGATTTCCAGAAGGCATTTGAAAAGGTGTCACATCAAAGGTTATTGCTAAAAATAAAAGCTCATGATGTAGGGGGCAACATGTTGGCATGGATAGAAGCTAAAAGGAAACAGACAGAAATCAAAAATGGGTCATTTTCTGGTTGGCAAAATGTAACGAGTGGTGTGCCACATGGATCTGTGCTGGAGTCTCAACTCTTTACAATTTATATAACTGACTTAGAAGAAGGGACCGAAGGTATGGTTGCTAAATCTTCTGATGACACAGAGATAGGTAGGAAAGTAACATGTGAAGATGACGGAAGGGGGCTACAAAGGGATATAGATTGGTTAAGTGAGTGGGAAAATACCTGGTAAATGGAGTACAATGTAGGAAATTGTAAAATTATCCACTTTGACAGGAAGATTTTTTTTAAAAAGCATATTGTCTAAATCGTGAGAGATTGCAGAGCTCTGAGATGCAGACGGATCTGGGTGTCCAAGTGCATGAATGGCAAAAGGATAGTATGCAGGTGCATTACGTAATTAGGAAAGCTAATGGACATTAGTGCATATCGCGAGTGGAATTGAATGGAAAGTTATCTAGAACTAGGGGTCGCAGTTTAAATAGACAGAGATGAGGAGCATTTTTTCTCTCAGAGGGTCGTGCGTCTTTGGGAATTCTCTTCCTCAAAAGGCGACAGAAGCAGAGCCTTTGAATATTTTTAAGGCAGAGTTTGATAGATTCTTGATAAGCAGGGGGGTGGAAGGTTATCGGGTGTAGGTGGCAATGTGGAGTGATCAGTTCAGTTATGAACATATTGAATGGTGGAGGAGTCTCGAAGGGCCGAGTGGCCGACTCCTTCTCCTAATTTGTCTGCTCGTGTGATCATATGTAACAGTGTAGGTGGCAGCCAAAACACACATTGACAATCCGGAACGATGTGACAAGGTATCCTAAATGGGAAAAAATAGACTATGTCTTGGACACTGGGTGGGCTCAAACCACAAACACTGTGGGTAATAGCCGAACACCCTAAACGATTGCTTGAAAGAGACTGCTAATAGCTATCCTCTAGCTATGCAGCAAACACTCAATACCTTAAACCAGGGTGTCAATGAGTTAAAGCTTCAGGTTACTGTGACCAGAAAACAGTGTCCATTATCAGGTTTACTTGACCAAAGTAAAGGGATGGACATTCATTGTGGACACATGAAAGCTGTCTGGTCCCTCACACTTGAGACACATCTATGTCACCACCAACCTGCTCTCCTACAACTTGTGTGGTCTCCTTTCGAGCCTTTCAGCACCTTGTCTGTTACTAACTATTCTGAATGTCCCACAGCTGAAACTATGTTTTAATTCCTGATCCACATGAATGAGAATCCTTTACATGGATCAGATCAGTTAATCTCACCAATAACATCAGAGTAAATGTTCCAGAGTCTTCCATCAGGGAAAGGTGCCTTGACCCCTCTAAACAATCAGACAGTTTGCCTTCATTCGCCTCTCATTCCATTTCTCAAAGTGGATCTAAAGATTCACAAACATGGTGACTGCACGCTCATTTCTGGTTCCCTTCGATTTTTCCCATTCCCAACTGGCAATATTTCCCAAATCTCATCGCAATCCTTCACATTGCAGAATGTCTAGGGATGAGGAAATTCAGTGATGTGGAGAGATTATAGAAACTGGGATTGTTCTCCTGACAGGCAAGAAACTGAAGTCGACGTTTAATAGAGTGTTGAATATTATGGGGTGGAGGTGGTTTGATAGAGCTGATAGGGAGAAACTGTTTCCGCTGACAAGAAGCTCAGTAACCAGAGGAAACAGATTTAAGATCATTGTTAAAAATGAAGTTGGGAGGGGTGCGTGTGGTGGAGGTGATGAGGTTGTATTACTCAGCAAGTTGTTACAATCTGGAATACACTCTCTGAAAGCGTGGTGGAAGCATATTTAATAGTAACTTTGAAAAATATATTTAAATATAAACAGGACAGTGGGAGTAATTAGATACCTCCATCAAAGAACCAGCACAGGCTCGATGGGTCAAATGGCCTCCCTGTGTGCTGGATGGTTCTATGTTTGACAGCAGCTCCTACCTGAGGGAAGTGTTTTCCCATCTCTCCCATGTTTCTATCATTACCTGAACAGCAGTAACCTTGGCCAGGACACTGGAAGTGTAACTGGAGAAAGCCATTCGAACTCAATGAGATGTTCAACAAGAATCGAGGCCGTATGCAGAATTTCAGTGAAGTTAAACACAGTCTAAAACATGTATTTAACAAGGATAAAATCTGATGTCCTGTAGGGAAGAATGACTGCCGTCCTTACTCAGTCTGGAGGAAATGTCATTCCAGACCCATAGTTTAATCTTAACTGCTCTCTGAAATGACCTCACAAGGCAATCATACTGTGGATTCTGGAAATCTGAAATCAAAACAGAAAATGCTGGAAATACTCAGCAGGTTTAGCAGCATCTGTCGAGAGAAACAAAGTTAACGTTTCAGTTCTGTGACCATTTATCAGAATGGATGAAATGAACAGATCTGATGAAAGGTCACAACCTGAAATATTAACTCTGTTTCTCCCCACAGATGCTGCCAGACCTGCTGAGTATTTTCAGCACTTTGTGTTTTTATCATCTGACGTCACTCAGTTGTATCAAACCGTTACACAATGGATAATACCAATAAAACAGGACCAATCACCCAGTATTGACCTGGGCACTGAATACAATGACGACACACTTTGCCCGGTGGACCCTGCAAAATTTTCATCACTAACATCTGGGGACTTGTTCCAAAATTTAGAAAGTTGTCCCACAGACTTGTCAAGAAAAGGGATGGGATAGCTGGTCAGATGGTCAGTTCCTCTCTGTTATAAATCTGTTTCTGTGTCTGTGTACGCTATTTATCATTGTATTTGTGTGTGACTGTGTTAGAACATAGAACATTACAGCGCAGGACAGGCCCTTCAGCCCTCGATGTTGCGCCGACCTGTGAAACCATCTGACCTACACTATTCCATTTTCATCCATATGTCTATCCAATGACCACTTAAATGCCCTTAAAGTTGGCGAGTCTACTACTGTTGCAGGCAGGGCGTTCCACACCCCTACTACTCTCTGTGTAAAGAAACTACCTCTGACATCTGTCACCCCTCAACTTAAAGCTTTGTCCCCTCGTGTTTGCCATCAACATCCGAGGAAAAAGGCTCTCACTATCCACCCTGTCCAGCCCTCTGATTATCTTATATGTCTCTATTAAGTCACCTCTTCGCCTCCTTCTCTCTAACGAAAACAACCTCAAGTCCCTCAGACTTTCCTCGTAAGACCTTCCCTCCATACCAGGCAACATCCTAGTAAATCTCCTCTGCACCTTTTCCAAAGCTTCCACATCCTTCCTATAATGCGGTGACCAGAACTGCACGCAATACTCCAGGTGCGGCCGCACCAGAGTTCTGCACAGCTGCAGCATGACCTCGTGGCTCCTAAACTCGATCCCCCTACTAATAAAAGCTAACACACCATATGCCTTCTTAACAGCTCTATTAACCTGGGTGGCAACTTTCAGGGATTTATGTACCTGGACACCCAGATCTCTCTGCTCATCTACACTACCAAGAATCTTCCCATTAGCCCAGTATTCTGCAATCCTGTTACTCCTTCCGACGTGAATCACCTCACACTTTTCCGCATTAAACTCCATTTGCCATCTCTCAGCCCAGCTCTGCAACCTATCTATGTCCCTCTGTAACCTACAACATCCTTCGGCACTATCCACAACTCCACCGACCTTCGTGTCATCCGCAAATTTACTGACCCACCCTTCTACACCCTCATCCAGGTCATTTATAAAAATGACAAACAGCAGTGGCCCCAAAACAGATCCTTGCGGTACACCACTAGAAACTATACTCCAGGATGAACATTTACCATCAACCATCACCCTCTGTCTTCTTTCAGCGAGCCAATTTCTGATCCAAAGCACTAATTCACCTTCAATCCCATACATCTGTATTTTCTGCAATAGCCTACTGTGGGGAACTTTATCAAACGCCTTACTGAAATCCATATAGACCACATCCACGGCTTTACCCTCATCCACTTGTTTGGTCACCTTGTCAAAAAACTCAATAAGGTTTGTGAGGCACGACCTACCCTTCACAAAACCGTGCTAACTACCTCTAATGAACTTATTCTTTTCAAGATGATTATAAATCCTCTCTCTTATAACCTTTTCCAACATTTTACCCACAACCGAAGTAAGGCTCACAGGTCTATAATTACCAGGGCTGTCTCTGCTCCCCTTCTTGAACAAGGGAACAACATTTGCTATCCTCCAGTCTTCCAGCACTATTCCTGTCGACAATGACGACATAAAAATCAAGGACAAAGGCTCTGCAATCTCCTCCCTGGCTTCAGAGAATCCTAGGATAAATCCCATCTGGCCCAGGGGACTTATCTATTTTCACACTTTCCAAAATTGCTAACACCTCCTCCTTGTGAACCTCAATCCCATCTAGCCTAGTAGGCTGTATCTCAGTATTCTCCTCGACAACATCTTCTTTCTCCGCTGTAAATACTGACGAAAAATATTCATTTAACACTTCCCCTATCTCCTCCGATTCCACACACAACTTCCCACTACTATCCTTGATTGGCCCTAACCTATCTCTCGTCATTCTTTTATTACTGATATACCTATAGAAAGGCTTAGTGTTTTCTTTGATCCTATCCGCCAATGACTTCTCGTGTCCTCTCCTTGCTCTTCTTATCTCTCCCTTTCGATCCTTCCTGGCGAGCTTGTAACTCTCAAGCGCCATAACTGAGCCTTCACGTCTCATCGTAACATAAGCCTTCTTCTTCCTCTTGACAAGCTCTTCAAATTCTTCAGTAAACCACGGCTCCCTCGCCCAACAACTTCCTCCCTGCCTGACAGGTACATACTTATCAAGGACACGCAGTAGCTGCTCCTTGAATAAGCTCCACATTTCGATTGTGCCCATCCCCTGCAGTTTCCTTCCCCATCCTATGCATCCTAAATCTTGCCTAATCGCATCATAATTTCCTTTCCCACAGCTAAAATTCTTGCCCTGCTGTCTATGCCTGTCCCTGCCCATCGCTAAGGTAAACCTAACCGAATTGTGATCACTATCACCCAAGTGCTAACCAACTTCTAAATCTAACACCTGGCCGGGTTCATTACCCAGTACCAAATCCAATGTGGCATCGCCCCTGTTTGGCCTGTCTACATACTGTGTCAGAAAACCCTCCTGCACACACTGGACAAAAACAGACCCATCTAAAGTACTCGAACTATAGTATTTCCAGTCAATATTTGGAAAGTTAAAGTCCCCCATAACCACTACCCTGTTACTCTCGCACCTGTCAAGAATCATCTTTGCTATCCTTTCCTCTACATCTCTGGAACTATTTGGAGGTCTATAGAAAACTCCCAACAGGGTGACCTCTCCTCTCCTGTTTCTAACCTCGGCCCAGACTACCTCAGTAGACGAGTCCTCAAACGTCCTTTCTGCTGCTGTAATACTTTCCTTGATTAACAATGCCACACCCCCCCCCCTTCTTTTTACCCTCTTTTCTGTTCTTAGTGAAACATCTAAATCCCGGAACCCGCAACATCCATTCCTGTCCTTGCTCTACCCATGTCTCTGAAATGGTCACAACATCGAGATCCCAGGTACCAACCCATGCTGCAAGCTCACCCACCTTATTCCAGATGCACCTGGCGTTGAAGTAGACACATTTTAAACCAAGCTCTTGCTTGCCAGTGCCCTCTTGTGTCCTTATAACCTTATCTCTGCCCTCACTACTCTCAACATTCTGCACATTGGAACTACAATTTAGGTTCAAATCCCCCTGCTGAATTAGTTTAAACCCCCCCGAAGAGCGCTAGCAAATCTCCGCCCGCCCCCCCCCCCCCCCCCAGGATATTGGTACCCCTCTGGTTCAGGTGAAGACCATCCTGTTTGTAGAGATCCCACCTACCCAAGAAAGAGCCCCAATTATCCAGGAAACCAAAACCCTCCCTCCTCCACCATCCCTGCAGCCACGTGTTCAACTCCTCTCTCTCCCTGTTCCTCACTTCGCTAGCACGTGGCACGGGCAACAACCCAGAGATAACAACTCTGTTTGTTCTCGCTCTAAGCTTCCACCCTAGCTCCCTGAATTTCTGCCTTAAATCCCCATCTGTCTTCCTACCTATGTCGTTGGTGCCTATGTGGACCACGACTTGGGGCTGCTCCCCCTCCCCCTTAAGGATCCCAATAACACGATCCGAGACATCACGTACCCTGGCACCTGGGAGGCAACACACCAACCGTGAGTCTCTCTCGTTCCCACAAAACCTCCTATCTGTTCCCCTAACTATGGAGTCCCCAATGACTAATGCTCTGCTCCTCTTACCCCTTCCCTTCTGAGCAACAGGGACAGACTCTGCGCCAGAGACCTGTATCCCATTGCCTACCCCTGGTAAGTCGTCTCCCCCAACAGCATCCAAAACGGTATACCTGTTGTTGAGGGAAACGGCCACAGGGGATCCCTGCACTGCCTGCTGGTTCCCTCTCCTTCCCCTGACGGTAACCCATCTACCTTCTTCTTTTACCTGAGGTGTGACTGCCTCCCGATAACTCCTCTCAATAATCCCCTCCACCTCCTGAATGATCCGAAGATCTTCCAGCTCCAGTTCCCTAACGCGGTCCTCGAGGAGCTGGAGCTGGGTGCACTTCCCGCAGATGCAGTCAGCAGCGACACCCTTGGCGACCCTTACCTCCCACATTCTGCAGGAGGAACATTCAACTGCCTTAACCTCCATTGCCACTATTCTAAATTCCCAAGTTTTTAACCAATCACACGATAAAACAAGAAGAGAAATAGAAAAAGCCTTACCTTACCTACACACAATCGCGTCCTTATTTATGGTAAGAGGAGGAGGGCGGGTGGGAGACACTACAAGAGTAGTGTCTCGGGTTCAGAAACAGCCCAAATATATAGGTTTCTACTTACCCAGCAGTCCCTGCTCCACCGAAACTTCCGATGAAATTGACTTCCCAGCTGTTCACTCCTCGTTCGCAATGCCTGTGATCCTGGAAAAGCTGCACTGCACAACAAAAAGGTAAGAGAATTTACACAGCCCAAATATATAGGTTTCTACTTGCCCAGCAGTTCAACTCCACCGAAACTCCCGATGAAATTGACTTCCCAGCTGTTCACTCCTCGCTCGCAATGCCTGTGCTCCTGGAAAAGCTGCACAACGAAAAGGTAAGAGAATTTACACAGCCCAAATATATAGGTTTCTACTTACCCAGCAGTCCCTGCTCCACTGAAACTCCCGATGAAATTGACATCCCAGCTGTTCACTCCTCGCTCGCAATGCCTGTGCTCCTGGAAAAGCTGTTGTGTGTAAATGTATTTTTGCGTAATTTGAAAGTAGCTTGTTGTGAAATAAACACATCCAAAATACACTTTGAGTGAAGACAGATGTGTCCCAAATAAATCAATAAATTTTACTAACAACATGTCAATAAATATGTCAACAGCAGGATCATGAAACACAGTTACATGTAAACAAATCAGAAAAGCAGCTGTCGAGAACAAATTTGCAGGGCTACGGGAAGTGTGAATATCTGCATTGCTGTTTCAAAGGGACAGCACACTCACAGTGGGCCGAATGGCCTGTTTCTATGATTTATAATTTGGTATCCACTATGGATAGACTGAATGATATACAGGTTTATGAAGATATTGTTACAGTGTTCCCTGTTTATCGAGAGCTGAGGTTTCTGTGTCTTCACAATACAGACCAGGTTCAATTTTTCATCAGAAAATGGAATTAGCCAACAGAGTTGTTATATTATGTAAGTTAATTTCAGTATTTCAGTCGAATACTTCTTGCAGCTCATGTGAAGAGGGGCAGAGAAGTGATAAGCTTCCCTTTGAATAGACATGCATACTGTCATAGCAAAGCACCTGGGATGGGCAGAAAACTGACAAGCCTTTTGGTTGTCACTCTGTGAATGTTTGTGTGCACGTGTGTGTGTGAGTGTATGTGCGTGTGTGAGTGTATGTGTGTGAGTGTGCGTGTGTGACAGAGTGCGAGTGTGTGTGTGTGTGTATGTTTGTGTATGTGTGTGTGTGTGAGTGTGTGTGTGTGAGTGTGTGTGTTTGTGTGTGTTTGTATGTCTGTGTGTTTTTGTTCGTGCATGTGTGTGTGCATGTGCTTTACCTTCTGGCAGGAGATAAAGTCAAGTCTGCTGATGTGTCATGGAAGGAGAAAAGATAACAACCCAGCTCACTTTCCAGCAATTCCATGAAAGACCATGTGAAGTCCACTGTGTAGATTCTTCTCATCTCCTGTCATTGAGGAGGGCTTGCTAGAGATGCTTCTCAGCGCCGCCTGAAGAGAACTTTTTTCAGTGTATACAGGTGGCCTGCCTGCATGTACTCAGAGGTTGGACTGTGTGACAGCTTTGGTGCAACGTGTCTCATCTGCTTTCTTCAGGGGTGGGCAAGTGATCAGCCTTGGTGGTTTTTTTTGCCTGTAACAGAGCTCTGATCCAAAAATACTTTTTTTAAAATTATTTTTCAATTAACTGGTGTACATATATGTCTGTGTGCGTGAGTGTGAGATGCTGAGGTTAAAAAAAGGTCTTTAAAATTCAATGTTGGCACTTAAAAAAATTTAATCTGTGTGTGTGTTTTATCTCATTACTAGTTTAGACTTATTTTCTAATAACCTGATAATTTTGTTGTTCAATAAAGAAACCTGGTTAATGTTTTCAATTCTGTGAAAAATAGTTACATGATGGTCCGTATGTGTAAGTGGGAATACTTGAAATAATACTTGGTGACCTGTGCAGAAGTGGGACTGAATTCACAGTGCTCTCCTCCCTTCTCGGTCATAACATCCAGTCCTGACCCTGTTACATTCAGCAGCTGCTCACCCAGATCCCACTCTCATCAACACTGAACATTGTTACCGAAACCCTTTAGATGCTGTTTACATAACGAGAAAAAACTTCAAAGTTCATTGTAGCTGGATCCAAAGTTTATTTATTTAGACATCACTCAGAAATCACGTTAAACATTCCTACAATCGGTAACGTAAATTGTCGCTGCAAGAAACGTTTTCACTTGGTTGAATAATTTTAGTATGAGGAATGTTTCAGCATCATAAACCAGTGGAATGTGCTGACTGAGCTGTGTCTTCATCACTTCTGGACAGTCAAACAGTTCACCCTTCATTCTGTTCTGATTCACTTTCCCAAAGAGGATCGACAGATTCTCAAATCTGGGACGGGATTTTCTTATTTTGATTTATTATCTCCTGACCATGTGCTCCAAACATCGGATCAACCTTGTGTCGTGTCCCAGTCTCAGTTTAACGATGAAGGGTCACTGACCTGAAACGTTAACCCTGCTTCTCTCTCCACAGATGTTACCGGGCCTGCTGAGTATTTCCAACATTTCTTGCTTTTAGTACCCAAACTTATCATCACTTTGTACGTTCCACTGAACCGTGTATTTAATGGTTCACCCTGGAAAGGTAGAAATATCAATACTTCATCCCCTGGTTTAAAATTTTTGGTCTTTGCGTTCTTGTCTGACCATTTTTTGCATATGTTTTGTCAGTCAACCTATTTGAAAGGACTAAAACCTGTAGACTCATTCGATGAATCTCTAGCTGCAAATAAATACAGTCTAGCCCTTTATCCCAATCATGCAGATCTTCGTGACAGTGTGATCTGATTATTGTTTTGAGACTTTGATTGTACTTCTCTAAAGCCCCCTGTGTCTGTGGGTGATATGCTGAAGATTTTAACTTTCTGATACTCACATTGCTCATAACGTCTTGAAAAGTTTTTGACATGAAATTAGAACCCTGATACGCTTGATCTTCAAGTAGTAATCCATATCTCGTAATGAATTGGTTCAACTTCTCTACTACTACTTTATCAGTAATTGTCCTCAAATGAATTGCCACTGGATATCAAGCAGGCATACCAATGATAGTAAGTATATACTGAATTCCTGTTTTTTTTGGCAAGGGTCCTACACAGTCTACCAATAAGCTACTAAATGGTTCCTTAATATTCTTTGGCCGACCTGTCTCGAGAGACAATGGGTAAGCGCCTGGAGGTGGTCAGTGGTTTTTGAAGCAGCGCCTGGAGTGGCTACAATTCTGGACTGACAGGCCCTTCCACTGGTGCTGCAGGTAAAATTGGTTGTCGGTGCTGTGACACAGTTGGCTCTCTCCTTGTGCTTCTGACTTTTTTCCTGCCAACTGCTAAGTCTCTTCGACTCGCTACGGTTTAGCTCCGCCTTTATGGTTGCCCACCACTCTGGCGATTGCTGGCAACTGACTCCCACGACTTGTGATCAAGGTCACAGGACTTCATGTCTCATTTGCAGACGACTTTAAAGCGGAGACAAAGACGGCCGGTGGGTCTGATACCAGTGACGAGCTTGCTGTACAATGTGCCTTTGGGAATCCTGCCATCTTCCATGCAGCTCAGATGGCCAAGCCATCTCAGGCACCGCTGGCTTAGTAGGGTGCATATGCTGGGGATGTTGGCCGCCCGGTGGGCTTTAGTGTTGGAGATACGGTGCTGCCACATGATGCCAAGGATCCTCCGGAGGCAGTGAAGATGGAATGAATTGAGACGTCGCTCTTGGCTGACGTACATTGTCCAGGTCTCGCTGCCATAGAGCAAGGTACTGAGGACACAGGCTTGATGCACTTGGATTTTGTGTTCTGTGTCAGTGCGCCATTTTCCCACACTCTCTTGGCCAATCTGGACATAGCAGTGGATGCCTTTCCCATGCGCTTGTTGATTTCTGCATCGAGAGACAGGTTACTGGTGATAGTTGAGCACAGGTAGGTGAACTCTTGAACCACTTCCAGTGTGGTCACCGATAGTTATGGATGGGGCATTCGCGATGTCCTGTCCCATGATGTTCGTTTTCTTGAGGCTGATGGTTAGGCCAAATTCGGTGCAGGCAGCCGCAAACCTGTCGATGAGACTCTGCGGATACTCTTCAGTGTGAGATGTTAATGCAGGATCGTCAGCAAAGAGGAGTTCCCTGATGAGGACTTTCTGTACTTTGGTCTTCGCTCTTAGACGGGCAAGGTTGAACAACCTGTCACCTGATCTTGTGTGGAGGAAAATTCCTTCTTCTGAAGACTTGAACGCATGTGAGAGCAGCAGGGAGAAGAAGATCCCAAACAGTGTAGATGCGAGAACACAGCCCTGTTTCACGCCACTCAGGAAACGAAAGCTGTCATGTTGTCATGGAATGAGGTGATGATACTTAGTAGCTTTGGTGGGCATCCAATCTTTTCTAGTAGTCTGAAGAGACCACGTCTGCTGACAAGGTCAAAGGCTTCAGTGAGATCAATGAAAGCAATGTAGAGAGGCATCTGTTGTTCACGGAATTTCTCCTGTAGCTGTCGAAGTGAGAACAGCATGTCAATGGTGCATCACTCTGCTCGAAAGCCACACTGTGCCTCAGGGTAGACACGCTCAGCCAGCTTCTGTAGCCTGTTTAAAGCGACTCGAGCGAAGACTTTCCCCACTATGCTGAGCAGGGAGATTCCATGGTAGTTGTTGCAGTTAGCGCGGTTTCCCTTGTTCTTATAGAGCGTGATGATATTGGCATCGCGCATGTCCTGTGGTACTGCTCCCTCTTCCCAGCACAGGCAAAGCAGTTCGTGCAGTGCTAAAAGGATAGCAGGCTTGGCACTCTTGATAATTTCAGGGGCAATGCCGTCCTTCCCAGGGGCTTTTCTGCTGGCTAGAGAATCAATGGCATCACTGAGTTCCGATTATGTTGGCTGTACGTCCAGCTATGGGAATTAGTTGTGCTGGTTGTTTGGTAGGTTGCGGTTTCCCCACCATTTTGTATGAATGGCATTGTCCTACAAAATTGCCTCATGTTCTTTTTAAGGAGTGGCCAGTAATAATGTTGACTTATACGTGAGTTTATCTTCTGAATCCGCCTATGTCCTGCTAGAGGACAGCAATGTGCTAACCTTAATCATTTCTGGTGATACTTAGGTGGTACCATTATCTGTTGAATAACTTTCCAGTGTTCATCTGCAGGTCTGTGATGCGATCGCCATTTCCTCCTCAGAACACCATGCTCAACGTAATAGCCTTCTGAAACTCCTTTTGCCTCAGTTTCTGTCAGAGCCGACAGTGCTATTCTATGTTACTGTGGATCAGCTTGTTGTGCTGCAATTATAGAAGATTTATTAAACAGTCCACCTGGATTATCCAAATCACCAAATACATTTTTCAGATACTCGGCTATCTGTTTGTGGTGAAAATTTAATCTCAGACAATGGAACCTCTTTAGCCATTACTCAGGTAACTACCCACATAGGAAATATTCCCGGAATTTGTTTCTGTAATTCTTCTGTTTCTTTAACTTCACTTGTTTTATCTGTAATTATAGGATAAACTTATACTTTTGATCCAGCCAAATCATTTCGTAAGAGTAGGTCAATTCCCTCTACTGGCAAACTATCCACAACTCCTACTGTTACCATCCCAGATATTATGCCACATTTTAGGTGTACTCTGTGTAAAGGTACGGGTATATCCTCCCCACAAATTCCATTAATTAAAACTTTAGTGTTCAGTGCGCTCTCTGGTGGAAATGTTTAATGTTTCCCCAGCAAAATGGTTTGGGTTGCTCCTGTATCCCTCGGTATAATGATAGGTTTTTCTACCTTCCTTAAAAGATATGGAGTTACTTTTCCCTTTGACAAGAATTCATTATAACTTTCAGGTATCTTATCCTGACTTTCAACACATACTTCTTGTTTTTGTGCCTGGTTTTTAAAGTTACCATTACATCTACAACCCGGTCTGCTGTCCTCTCTGTCAGAGTCGCTTTCTCTGCAGTCGTATTGTGTATCTCAACAAGTCTCATGGGTTTACCTCATAACTTCCAGCATTCTGACCGAAGATGTCCTACCTTGTGGCAATGGTAACACTTTGGCTTGCTGTCTTCATTTCTACCCTCAGAACATTCCTTTCTGGCCTGGGGAGGTGATCCTGGGGCATTCCCAACTGCTCTCTCTTGTCCTCGGATACTTGCCTTCCTTTCACTCTCCCACTTCCTGTCCTTCTCGGGTTTATGGGGGTGATGGATAAAAGGTTTTGGCTTATTCACAAGCTCAAAATCATCAGCAACTTCTTCTGCTTTCCTGGCTTTTAAAACTTTCATGTTATTTACATGAGTGCACACTACTGAAGGGATCCAATTTTCAATCTCTTTCAAAGGAATCAGTTCTCTCAGGTTCTCATACGTGTGTTCCATCCTGAATGCCCGTATCCAGCGATCAAATTAATTTTCTTCACCCTCTCAAATTCAACATCTGTCTGCCCAGCCAATCACCATTAGTTCCAAAACCTCTGACGGTACGATTTCGGTACTAACTCATAGGCAACAAGAATGGCCTTTTTTGCTATTGCATAATCTGCAGAATCTTCTTCAGAAAGCATGGCAAAAATATCACGAGCTCTGCTCATCAACCTGCTTTACACAAGCACTGGCCAGTTTTCCTTTGGCCATTTCATTTCTTTGGCTACTTCTTCAAAAGATATGAAAACATGCCTCTCCATCTCTTTCTGTAAACTTCAGGAGAGCGTGTATACATTTAAATAGCTTCCCATTGGGTCCTGGGCTGGATTCAGATTCTTCCTGACTGGAATTTATCCTGGATTCAATAACACTCCTTTGTCTTCATTCCATTTTTTAAAATTTGATTCCCTTGCTCCTTTTTCACTTTCTCTCTGAAATTCAAATCAAGTCTTTCCGATGCTATTTCTTTTCATTTTTTTCTTTTTTGCCTTGTCAAGTTTTCTTAATTCTTTTTATTTGTCTTGCTCAATGTATTTTTTTTCGTTTATAACTGGATTCCAGTCAATATCACCCTCTGACTGATTATCTGCTAGATCTTCTTCTTCCAACAAGTTCAATTGCTGGATGATTACATCAAATTTCTCTACTTTTGTGGCACCTGATTTTAACTCTAACCCCAATTTTGAGGCGGGTTCTATCAATTTAACCTTGGTTAAAGTTTTCAAGGCACTGAGTGACACATTTTCCTTTTCCAGAAACTCTGCTGCATCGGCTAATGCCATTCCGATACTGTACCCTACACCCTTGCACAAGAAACATGGTTCCTTTTTTTCATTTCAAATTTCCCCTTGTAATTCATGTAATTAGCATAGAAACATAGAAAATAGGAGCAGGATTAGGCCATTCGGCCCTCCGAGTCTGCTCCACCATTCATTATGATCATGGCTGATCATCCAACTCAGTAGTCTGTTCCCGCTTTCGCCCCATATCAATTGATCCCTTTTGGACCCAAGAACTATATTTAGCTCCTTCTTGAAAACATGCAAGATTTTGGCCTCAACAGCTTTCTGTGGTAGAGAATTCCACAGACTCACCACTCTCTGGGTGAAGAAATTTCTCCTCATCTCAGTCCTGACAGGTTTACCCCGTATCCTTAGATTATGACCCCAGGTTCTGGACGCCCCCACCATCGGAAACATTCTTTCTGCATCTACCCTTTCAATTTCTGTTGGAATCTGATAGGTTTCTATGAGATTTCCCACTCACTCTTCTGAACTCCAGTGAAGGTAATGCTAACTGACTCAATCTCTCCTCATATGTCAGTCCCAGTATCCCAGGAATCAGTCTGGTAAACATCCGCTGCACTCCCTCTATAGCAAGAACATCCTTCCTCAGGGCGGCTCAGTGGCGCTGTGGTTAGCACCGCAGCCTCGTAGCTCCAGCGACCTGGGTTCAATTCTGGGCACTGCCTGTGTGGAGTTTGCAAGTTCTCCCTGTGGCTGCGTGGGTTTCCTCCGGGTTCTTCGGTTTCTTCCCACATGCCAAAGACTTGCAGGTTGGTAGGTTAATTGGCTGTTATAAATTGCCCCTCGTTTAGGTGGGTGGTAGGGAAATATAGGGATAGGTGGGGATGTGGTAAGAATATGGAATTAGTGTTGGATTAGTATAAATGGGTGGTTGATGGTTGGCACAGACTCGGTGGGTTGAAGGGCCTGTTTCAGTGCTGTATCTCTAATCTAAAAAAATAAGGAGACCAAAGCTGCACACAATATTCAAGGTGTGGCCTCAGCAAGGCCCTGTATAATTGCAGCAAGACATCCCCACCCCTGTACTTGAATCCACTCGCCATGAAGGCCAACATAGCATTTGCCTTTTTTACCAGCTGTTGCACCTACATGCTTACCTTCAGCGACTGGTGTTCGTGAACACCCAGGTCTCGCTGCATATTCCCCTCTCCCAATTTATAGCTTTTCAGATAATAATGTGCCTTCCTGCTTTTGCTACCAATGTGGATAACCTCACATTTATCCGCATTATAGTGCAGCTGCCATGCATTAGCCCACTCACTCCACTTGTCCAAATCACCCTGAAGCCTCTCTGCAACCTCCTCACAACTCAACCTCACATCCAGTTTTTTGTCATCTGCAAATTTGGAGATATTGCTTTCAGTTCCCCATCTAAATCACCAATGTATATTGTGAATAGCTGTGGTCCAAGCGCCAATCCCTGGGGTACCCCACTAATCACTGCCTGCCATTCGGAGAAATACCCATTTATGCCTACTCTTTCTTTCCTGTCTGCCAATCAATTTTCTATCCATCACAATACACGACCCCCAATCCCATGCACTTTAATTTTACATGCTAATTTATTATGTGGGACTTTGCTGAAAGCCTTCTGAAAGTTCAAATAAACCACATCCACTGGCTCCCACTCATCAACTCTACTAATTACATCCTCGAAAAGTTCTACTAGATTTGTCAAGCATGATTCCCCTTTCGTAAATCCATGCTGATTCTGCCCGATTCTACCACTGTGCTGTAAGTGCTCTGCCATAAATTCTTTGATAATGGACTCTAGACTTTTCCCACGACCGACGTCAGGCTGACTGGTCTATAATTCCCTGCTTTCTCTCTACCTCCCTTTTTAAGTAGTGGGGTTACATTAGCTACCCTCAAATCTGTAGGAACTGTTCCTGAGTCTATAGAATCTTGGAAGATGATCACCAATACATCCACTATTTCTCGGGCCACTTCCTTAATTACTCTGGGATGCATACCATCAGGCCCTGGGGATTTATTGGCCTTCAATCCCATCAATTTCCGCAACACCATTTCTCTACCCATACTGATTTCTTTCAGTTCCTTTCTCTCACTAAACCCTGTGTTCACCAACATTTCTGGTATGCTATTTGTGTCCTCCTTTGTGAAGACAGAAGCAAATTATGCATTTAGTTGGTCAGCCATTTTTTTATTATCCATAATAAATTCCCTGTTTCTTACTGTAAGGGACCTGCATTTGTTTTCACCAATCTTTTTCTCTTCACTTACAAAGAACAAAGAACAGTACAGCACAGGAACAGGCCATTCGGCCCTCCAGGCCAGCGCCAATCTTGATGCTTGCCTAAACTAAAACCTTCTGCACTTCCGGCGACCGTATCCCTCTATTCCCTTCCTATTCATATATTTGTCAAGATGCCTCATAAATGTCTCTATGGTACCTGCTTCCACGACCTTCCTCGGCAGCACGTTCCAGGCACTCACCACCCTCTGTGTCAAGAACTTGCCTCGCACATCCCCTCCAAATTTTGCACCTCTCACATTAAACCCATGTCCCCGAGTAACTGACTCTTGCACCCTGGGAGAAAGCTTCTGACGATCCACTCTGTCCATGCCGCTTATAACTTTGAAAACCTCTATCATGTCGCCCCTCCACCTCTGTCGTTCCAGTGAAAACTATCCGAGTTTATCCAACCTCTCTTCATAGCTAATGCCCTCCAGAGAAGGCAACATCCCGGTAAACCTCTTCTGTACCCTCTCCAAAGCCTCCACATCTTTCTGGTAGTGTGGCGACCAGAATTGCACGCAATATTCTAAGTGTGGCCTTACTAAAGTTCTGTACAGCTGCAGCATGACTTCCCAATTTTTATATTCCCTGCCCCAACCAATGAAGGCAAGCATGCCGTATGCCTTCTTTACTACCTTATCCACCTGCGTTGCCACTTTCAGTGACCTGTGCGCCTGTATGCCCATATCTCTCTGCCTGTCAATACTCCTAAGGGTTCTGACATTTACTGTATACTTCCCACCTGCATTAGACCTTCCAAAATGCATTACCTCACATTTGTCCGGATTAAACTCCAACTGCCATTTCTCCACCCAAGTCTCCAACCGATCTATATCCTGCTGTATCGTCTGATAATCCTCGTCACTATCCACAACTCCTTCAACCTTTGTGTCATACCGATAAAAACTTTTACAGTAAGTTGTTATGTTCCCTCCAAGCTTGCTTCTGTACTCTATATTGCCCTTCTTAATCAATACCTTGATCCTCCTTTGCTGAATTCTAAACATCTCCCAATCCTCCGGTCTGTTGCTTTTCCTGGCAAATGTATATGCCTCTTCCTTGGATCTAATGATATCTCTAATTTCCCTTGTCAGCCATGGTTTGGCTCCCTTTCCCGCTTTACTTTTGCACTGATTTAACATGAGTGGCAAATGAACCAAAGAACATGAGGAAAAAATATTTTTTGATGCAGCTGGTAGTTGGATCTGGAATGCGCTGTCTGAGAGTGTGGTGGAGGGATATTCAATCGTGGCGTTGAAATGGGAATTAGATAATTATCTGAATATAAAGAATTGCGGGAAATATAGGGAAAAGATGGAGGAGTGGGATGAGTTGTGTTGCTCTTGCAGAGTCCAGCATAGACATGATCAGTGTCCTTCTGTGATTCCATGGTTCTTTGCTTCAATGTTAAATGTCCTCACCTCCAAGTGTAAACACCTCTATTTCTACTTGATTAAACCCCCTCATAATTATAAAGAACGCTGTCTACTCTCGAACTTCACTTTTGGAGAGAAAGGAGTCCCAGTCTGTCCAATCATTCATTAAAGTTCTACCATCTTACTGACAATGCCATTCTTACAATTTTTTCACACACCCTCCAATATTTTTATCATCTTATTTTACGATGAAGACAGTAACTATGCACAGTTCTCTGACCATAGTATATCTTAGACCACGCTGATTCTATGAAAAACTCTCATTGAGTTTAAAACCTTTATTAAACCTCCCCTTACACTACCCAACAATCCTAGTATGTCTCCAGAACAGAAGTCACCCATGTCTTGTATAATTCTGCTAAATCTCTCAGACTTTGATATCGGTCCTAAAGTATGGTCCCAAAAATTGCTTCAGCTGAGGTCTAACCAGTTATTTATACAAGTTAAGCATCTCCTCATTGTTCAGTGTTAGAACCTGAAATAGACTCCTAAAAGGTGTGGGATAGTAAATATATATAAATTAGGCATTTACAGGACAAATGGGATTCAGTAGGGAAGTGGGATTAATTACATTAATTTTTCAAAGTCGCAGCACAGAAACCATGGACTGTAAAGAATCGCGCTGTGTTTCAAGATTTGATGAATCTCATGGTACCGGGACTTTAAACCAAGGTCTATACAGGCAACATAGGCAAGGTACCACTGAGCTACACCAATGGTTGGGTTAACATTATCGCACACGGACTTCTTTGGTCTCAGTAAAAGGCAGCGACTCAGACATGAGGGTGTGTTCACAATATTCAGTGGTGGCTGCACTTCACAGGGCTCTTTAGCCTTCAAAATAAGTAGAGGCAAAAGCAGTTACACTGGCTAAGAGTGGGGCAGGGACCTCATAAATAGTAAAAGGCTTTTCCGGTAGCAACTGTTCATCTGTACGGCGTAACACGCTCTACTTATACTTCACGGGAAGCAAACAAATAGACAAGCAGATCTCCCCCGTACTCTCCGTGTAATCATTGGATGTGAAATGGCTTTCCAGCATGGCAAGACTCCAGATAATAAATGGATTTGTCCAAATCTAATAGGGGCTGCACAGAGTTAAAGAAACGGAACATCCAAGGCTGGAATTCAAAAGTCCCGCATGCTTAACATTTTTAGGCTGTTATCACATGGAAGCCTTCCTCTATTCACAATCCCAATTTCTCTGCTAAAATTCTGCACAATACCCAAGAATTAACATTTCACTCTCAGGCTATTCACTTAGCCTACGAGCTCTGTCTGTACAGAATGTGATTGAATCAAATTTTACACCGACAACTAACACAAGGGCTACTGTTCAACCATATCAACACCAGGGCTATTGTTCCTGATACTGTTCATCCACATCAATGCCAGGGCCATTGTTCCTGAGACTGTTCATCCACATCAATGCCAGGGCTATTGTTCCTGAGACTGTTCATCCACATCAACACCAGGGCTATTGTTCCTGAGACTGTTCATCCACATCAACACCAGGGCTATTGTTCCTGAGACTGTTCATCCACATCAACACCAGGGCTATTGTTCCTGAGACTGTTCATCCACATCAATGCCAGGGCTATTGTTCCTGAGACTGTTCATCCACATCAACACCAGGGCTATTGTTCCTGAGACTGTTCATCCACATCAATGGCAGGGCTATTGTTCCTGAGACTGTTCATCCACATCAACAACAGGGCTATTGTTCCTGAGACAGTTCATGGACATCATCACCAGGGCTTTGGTTTCTGAGTCTGTTCATCCACATCAACAGCAGGAATATTGTTCCTGAGTCTGTTCAGCAAATCAACACCAGGGTTATCGTTCCTGAGACTTTTCATCTACTTCAACACCAGGGCTATTGTTCCTGAGACTGTTCATCCACATCAATACCAGGGCTATTGTTCCTGAGTCTGCTCATCCACATCAACACCAGGGCTATTGTTCCTCTGACTTTTATCCACATCAACAACAGGATGATTGTTCCTGATACTGTTCATCCACATCCAAACCAGGGCTATTGTTCCTGATACTGTTCATCCACATTAACAACAGGTCTATTGTTTCTGAAACTCTTCATCCACATTAGAACAAGGACTATTGTTCCTGAGACTGTTCACCCTCACCAACACCAGGGGTATTGTTCCTGAGACTGTTCATCCACATAAACACCAGGGCTATTGTTCCTGAGACTGTTCATCCACATCAACACCAGGTCTATTGTTCCTGAGACTGTGCATCCACATCCAAACCAGGGCTATTGTTCCTGATACTGTTCATCCACATCAACACCAGGGTTATTATTCCTGAGACTGTTCAGCCAGATCAACACTTGAGATCGTAGTAAAAGAATTTGCAAAGCAGTTTATGAAAAACATTTCTCGAATTTTGCAATTATTTTGTTTTCCATATTCTCTAATGACTCTATTGTGTGCAGAAAATAGTACATTACATCAGTTTATTCACTGGACTGTAACTAATATCCCTGAAAACATTCCCTAGATGACTGCCCGCATGGAGGTTTCTCTGTGCTATTAATATGGGTTCGCGTGAAGAAGTGTCTGCATTGACGTTTCACAGAAGGAATGGGGTACCCTGTAATTTATCAGGTCGATCTCATTTACTACCCGATTCTTGCAGCCGTCAGTATTCCTGGTAAGACAGTTAAATGATGCATTGAAAGATGAATATCAATGTGTGACTCTTCATGTTATATTTACCCTCTTTGATGGCATCAGTTAAGGAGCAAGTGATTGTCATGTTCTCTCAATGTGATTTATTAATTAAAGTTATATTGTGGCTTGAATTTTCAGCACCGAAAATGCTAAAATATCAATTCCCTTTAATGTTTACAATGGAAACTTTTCACAGAGTTTGCATGGACATCAGATTAGAAATAAATGAGCAATTTTAAATCTCCTGATGTTGTGAAGTGGATTACACGTGTAACTGAGAATTCTCGGAGTTATTGTGTTTTTATTTTATTTCAATTTGTCCTTTCGTGTCACAGCAGAATTTCTCTTGTTTGCATGGATTTGAATTCAGCTTTGATTTTGTTTCTCAATGGAAGTGGAAGGGATCTCCTGCTGATTTCTGTTACTGGTGCATGAGCCACCCCTCGAGATATTTCCATTCTTCACTTTGCTTGGTCAATATTTTAAAAGAAGAGGAGAGTTCACTGTCAGTTTTGTACAAACAATAGTCTAACAGGACAAGAGTGCGCTTCCCAACTTGGACAGTCTGTATTGTAACAGGACGAGAGTGTGCTCCCCATGTTGGACAGACCGTAACCGAACAATATACTCTCCAGAATAATGAAAACAAAATACTGCAGATGCTGGAAATCTGAAATAAAAACAGAAAGTTCTGGAAATACACAACAGGTCTGGCAGCCTCTGTGGAGCCAGGAACAGAGTTAAAGTTTAGGGTCTGTGACGTTTCATCAGAACCGGCAAAGGTTAGGAATGTGATAGGCTTTGATCAAGTGAATGGGGGAGGGGAAAAAAAGAACAAAAGGAAAGGTGGACGATAGGGCAGAGGGCAAAATAGATTAAATGACAAAGCTGTCATGGAACAAAGGCAAAGGAGCATTTAGCAATATGGAAAGACAAGGTATTAGTCCAGAGAGAGTGTTAATGGCAGAGAAATGAACAGATCTGTTCAAAAGTAAAAACCTGAAAAAGCAAGTTAAGACAGGCCCATGGTTAAAGATGGAATAACGTAAAATAAAACAAATAAAATGCAATAAAATGGAATGAAAAGAAAGTCATGCTCTGAAATTGTTTAACCCATTGTTGAGTCTAGAAGGCTGTAGAGTGACTAATGAGAAGATAATGTGCTGTTCCTCGAGCTTGCTTTGATGTTCACTGGAACACTGCTGCAGACCACTGACAGGGAACAGGGTGGTGAATTACAATATCAAGCAATAAAATCCTTGGGGTAATGTTTTTGGACTGAATGGAGGTGTTCCAGACATCAGTCACCCGAACTGTGTTTGGTTTCCCCAGTGTAGAGGCAATCACATTGTGAACAGTGAATATTATATACTAGATTGAAAGAAGAACAAGTAAATTCCTGCTTCACCTGGAATGAGGCTTTGGAGTCTTGGATGGTGAAGAGAGAAGAGATGAAAGCGGAGGTATTATACACCCTGCGATAGCATGGGAAGATGCTGTGGGAAGGGGGCGAGGTGTCACGGAGGGAATCATCCCTTTGGACTACTGAGAGGGGAGGGGAGGGGAAGGGACGATGTGCTTGGTGGTAGTAGCACACTGGAGGTGTTGGAAATCGCAGAGGATGATATTTTTGATGTGAAGACTGGTCGAATAGGAGGTGAGGGCAAGGGAAACCATGTCGCAGTTCTGGGAGGGAGGGGAAGATTTAGGCAGTAGTGCGGGAAATGGTTCAGACATGGCTCAGGGTCTTCTCACCCACAGCTGAGGAAAAAGGAAGACATATCAGAAGCGTTGTTGTTGAAGGTAGCATCATCAGAACCCAACAGGGCGCAGCTGATGTGCAACTACTTACCTTTGGAGACAGTCGTGTTTTGGGTCCCAGAATTCTCCAGAAAAACGTCAATACTTTTGGCTTTTACCACAGCATATGTTTCGCTCTCTGAGGGCCAGAAGCTGTTTTACTCTTTAATTTTCCCATACCTATTTTGCCACAGATTTCCCTGCGAAAAATAAATAGTTCTTTAAATTAAACTTGCATTTAATTCAGATCTGAAAATCTTATATTTTCAGGCTGTCTTAATCAACTTTAAATGATTCTCCAAAAATGTTTGGGGACAGTGTTGAAGTAAATTTCATGTTTTCTGTTTCTTACAGTTAACTTGGTGGCGATTGTGATTTTGTCTCGAGGAAAGTGCGGTCTCTACAAATGTATCACTCACTACCTGGTGGCCATGGCAGTGGCGGATCTAATGGTGATTGTCATCCATGTGGTATTACACAAGATTAATATCATGTACTTTCCAATTAGTTTCCTGTTTATATCTCCTGTGTGTACGGTGAACCTTGTCGTATACACTGCAGCTTTAGACTATTCTATTTGGTTTACTGTCGCCTTCACGTTTGATCACTTTGTAACAATTTGCTGTCAGAAGCTGCAATCAAAATATCACACAGAGAAAACAGCCACCGTGGTTATCACCATCTTGTTTGTGGTCTGCTGTCTTGTAAATATTCCCTATTACTATGCAGTTGACCCTGTATTTATAATTGACAATGTACCTTGGTATTGTGTTGCTACTGCTGATTACCTCACTTCCCCCTTGTGGAGGGCATACGAGTGTATCAACGGCATCATAACCCCTATCTTACCAATCCTTTTAATTCTGTTGTTCAATGCTTTGACCGTCAGACACATTATAATGGCAAATAGAATCCGCAAGGGACTCCGGAGCAACAGTCAGAATCAGAATGATCCAGAGGTGAAGAATCGGAGAAATTCCATGATTTTACTTTTCACTCTTTTGGCAAATTTCATACTGTTGTGGATGACGTTTGTTGCCCTTGTGATAGACCAGCCAGCAGAAAACTTTTACTATACAGACAAATATTACACTAACCCGATATATATTGCCCAACAAGTTGGGTACATGTTTCAGCTTCTCAGTTCCTGCACAAACACTTGTATCTATGGACTGACACAGAGGAAATTCAGAGAGGAGTTGAAGAATGGGGTGAAATATTTGTTTACAATGAATGGGAAATTGTGTCAATAACAATTAAAGAACATTGATCTGGGGCAGGGCTTAAAGGTTCACAAGACACTTGCTTTTATATTCATTGTGGGCAGGTGAATGACAATGAGAAGACTGATTATCTTTAACAAGATTCTGGATAGTCGTGTATAATTACCAGATTATTATTGATGAATATTAATGTCGATAAACGAAATGATATAACATGAAATTTCCCAATGTCAATTTCACTGCTGGATTTATGGATTTACAGCAACTGTACTGTACACCATTAAAATACATCAAATTAATTCCCCATAAGGAAGCAGTAACACTAAATGGTATATTCTGCTCATTCAGAACAAGCTCCGGTAATCATGCTCTGACAGTCATTACAATTGGCCATTGGATCAATTCGTGACAACAATTTTGTTTTTCAAGAACAAACTTACATGGTTAGAAAAGGCACAAATGCAGAAAAAAAAACCTTCAAAAAGAGGCCAAGGTGGATTCAAATTCGAGAGAAAAATCTAGTCTTTGTCGGTACCTTGACTGTCTCCTTCACTCATTGAATGTCCTGTTCTGGCCTTATATTTGCTGTCCTTAGTCCATGGAATGGATTCTTGAGTGTTTCTGCTCCACGGCTGGTTCATGTTGGAACACATTAATCGGGCCTCACAGTTGTCTATGTGGTAATTTCTCCAGGAGCATCCTGGAATGCAAAGATAGCCCCTGTGTCTCTTCCTCACTATCATCAAACATTATAGACCCCTCTCCCTTACATCCTCCTCCCTTACCTCAGTCATAAACTCAGCAATGTCTTTGCCTCTCTCACATTGAGAGCAACTGTTCACCTGCTCCTGTTGAAATCAGGCTTCGATTGTCCACCAAACCAATCCTTTCTGTCCTGAACCAACTGCTTTCACCAATCGCTCTCCTATCTCCCCTCAATCTCTAAGCAAATGTGTCTAGTCCTTGAAAGTCTCCTCCTGCAACCTTGAGCTTATTTCCACTCGAATAATAATCACTCCTGTTCCTGGTCCCCATATTAGTTGAGATTTGTCATGTGTCTCTATTCTCACCTTCTTCTCCATCCCTTTCAAAACAACTATTGTCACCCCTTCCTCAAACGTCAAGGCATATCCCCTCCATTCTTAAAAAAGTAACTACAATCCCATCTCACACTTCCCTTTCCTCTCCAAATCCCTTCAACATGTTGTTGTCTCCCAAATCCGTGCACATCCTTCCGACAGTATCATGTTTGTATCTCGTCAATCAGGTTTCCACCCCGACCTCAATATTCAAACGGTCCCAGAAAAGTGAAATCTTCTGTGACTGTTACTGTGGTGCACAATCCCTCCATAAGACCTCCTCAGTCTCCCTGTATTCTTTGATAAGGTTGACCACACAATTAGCCTTCAATGTCTCTGATCTATTAGCCTGATAACTGGTACTGTCCTTGTGTATTTCTGCTCTTATCTGCTATCCAAAAGTAACTTCAGGTTTTGTCTTGGAACCTTCAAGGATCTACTCTAGCTCTCCAGCGGTTCTTTCCCATCTCCATGCTGCCCTTTGAATATATTATCAGAACACATAGGGTCAGCTTCCACATGCACACTGACGGCACCTATTTCTACCTCTCCATTACCACACTCAACCCTTACAATGCCACTGAGTTTCAGATTGCTTGAATGACGTTTAGTACTTATAATTCACAGTTCCCTCCAGTTATACATTGGGAGGACGGAGCCACCATCTTCAAGTCCACAGCACGAACTCTGCACTTTCCACTTTCTACTACTGCTCCTTGGCCTTTGGCTTAGTTGGACACATAATGTCTGCAACCTTGGCTTCCCATTCAACCCCGCAATGAGTTTCAGGAACTCATATTCTCCAATCACAAAGACCACCTAATTCCATAACATCAAATTCCTCCATTCACTCCATCATCCAAGTGCTGTTGAAACTCTCATCAATGCTCTTGTCATCTCGAAACTCACATCCTTTCCCATCCAAGCTCCTCTCGAAACCTGGCATATTCTTGTTGAACTACATTAGGTTCTAGGCCTCCAAAATCCTGAATTTAAAGTTCTGATCCTTGTGTTTAAATCATTACTTGTGATAATATGTTCCATATCAGGAACATTCTCCAGCCCAACTCTAACTCACCCTACACACACAACTCTCTTTTGCTCTAACACCCATGTTTATGCTCTGTCCCTTGGCTCGGCCATGCCCGGTGATGACTTCAGCAATCAAATCATATAAGGATCGAAATCACAATCAGATCTAAACATTTATCTTCATCTGTACCACTAGTTCATCCATGTTAAGATGATATCTTCACGTATTCTGAGAAAGAGGCTTTAATTTTATTGTTTTACTATTATTGTTTGGAGAAACCTTATTCCCTGGTGCACTATTCCCATCAAACTCTCTGTCCCTTCCTGTCCTTCTCTGCTGTCCGTAGTTAAATCGCTACACTGCTCTGTTCCCTGGAATTTTCTCTTTAGTTTCAAAAATCTCCCTTCACCTGAACCCTCCCCCACCCTTTTAATTCAAAGCCCTGCCCAGATCCCTAGTTATACGGATCGCCAGGAACCTGATCCCAGATTGGTTTAAGTGGAGCCCATACCAATGGAACAGCTCCCGGATTCCCTCGAAATGATGCCAGTGCCCCATGAATCGAAGCCCCTCCTTTCCAAACCACTCATTGAACCACACATTTAATTCTCTAATCTTCCTGACCCTTTACCAATTGGCATGGCCCAATTAACAATCAGTGATCATTACGTTTGAGGTTCTGCATTTTAATTGGTACCCGAAATACTCAAACTCACTCAGCAGAACATCATTCCTGTTTCTTTTTGTGTTGTTTCTTCCTATGTGGGCCATGACAGCTGAATTCTTCCCCTCCCAATCCTAGTTCATCTCCATATGTGAGGTGGTGACTTTCACCCTGACACTGGGCAGACACGTATCCTTAGACTATGACCCCCTGGTTCTTGACTCCCCCACCATCGGGAACATCCTACCTGAATCTACCCTGGCAAGTCCTGTTAGAATTTTGTAGGTTTCTCTGAGATCCCCCTCATTCTTCTGAACTCCAGCGAATATAATACTAACCGACTAAATCTCTCCTCAGTCGTCAGTCCTGCCATCCCAGAAATCAGTCTGGTAAACCTTTGCTGCACTGCCTCAATAGCAAGAACATTCTTCCTCAGATACAGAGACAAAAACTGCACACAATATTCCAGGTGTGGCCTCACCAAGGCCCTGGATAATTTCAGCAAGACAACCCTGCTCCTGTACTCGAATCCTCTCGCTATGAAGGCCAACATACCATTTGCCCTTTTTGCCGCCTGTTGCACCTGCATGCTTACCTTCAGTGACTGGTGTACGAGAACACCCAGGTCCCGTTGCATATTCCCCTCTCTCAGTTTATAGCCGTTCAGATAATAATCTGCCTTCCTGTTTTTGCTACCAAAGTGGATAACCTCATATTTATCCACATTATACTGCATCTGCCATGCATTTTCCCACGCTCTCAACTTGTCCAAATCTCCCTGAAACCTCTCTTCATCCTCCTCACAAATCACCCTCCCACCCAGTTTTGTGTCATCCGCAAATTTGGAGATGTTGCATTTAGTTCCCTCATCTAAATCATTAATATATATATTGTGAATCTGGTCAAAATGAGGAGTCAGCCTGGTAAAGCTACAACACAGGGCTACTTGCCTGCCAAACTGCGTAATCAGCTTGCGATAGACAGAGCTAAGCCACCCCATAACAAACGGATCAGATCTAAGCTCTGCAGTCCTGCTTCATTGAGTCGTGAATGGTGGTGGACAATTAAACAACTGGAGGAGGTGGCTTCACAAAGATCCCCATTCTCAATTATGGGGGAGCCCAGCACATCAGTACAAAAGATAAGGCTGAAGCATTTGCAACAATCTTCAGCCAGAAGTGCCAAGTTGATGATCCATCTTGGCCTCCTTCTGAAGTCCCCAGCATCACAGATGCCAGACTTCAGTCACTTCGAGTCATCCCGTGTGATATCAAGAAACGACTGAAGGCACTGGATACCGCAAAGGCTATGGGTCCTGACAATATTCCGGCAATAGTACTGAAGACCTGTGCGCCAGAACTAGCCGCGCCCCTAGCCAAGCTGTTCCAGTACAGCGACAACACTGGCATCTACCCTGCAATGTGGAAAATTGCCCAGGTATGTCCTGTACACAAAAAGCAGGACAGGAACAACCCGGCCAATTTCTGCCCCATCACTTTACTCTTAATCATCAGTAAAGTGATGGAAGGTGTCATCGACTATCAAGCGACACTTGCTTCGCGATAACCTGCTCAGTGATGCTCAGTTTAGGTTCTGTCAGGGCCACTCAGCTCCTGACCTGATTACAGCCTTGGTTCAAAAATGAAAAAAAGAGCTGAATTCAAGAGGTGAGGTTAGAATGACTGCCCCTTGACACCAAGGCAGTATTTGACCGAGTGTGGCAACAAGGAGCCCTGGCAAAACTGAAGTCAATGGAAATCGGCCGAAAACTCTCCGCTGAGCGCAAAGGAAGGTGGTTGGGGTTGTTGGAGGTCAATCATCTCAGCTCCAGGACATCACTGCAGGAGTTCCTCAGGGTAGTGTACTCGGCCGAACCATCTTCAGCTGCTTCATCAATGAGCTTCCTTCAATCATAAGGTCAGAAGTGAGGATGTTCGCTGATGATTGCACAATGTTTAGCACCATTTACAACTCCTCAGATACTGAAGCAGTCCGTGTAGAATTCCAGTAAGACCTGGACAATATCCAGGCTTGGGCTGATAAGTGGCAAGTAACATTTGCAACACACAGTTGCCAGGCAATGACCATCAACAACAAGAGAGAATCTAACAATCTCTCCGTGACATTCAATGGCATTACATTCGCTGAATCCTCCACTATCAACATTCTCGGGGTTACCATTTACCGGAATCTGAACTGGAGTAGCCATATAAATACCATGCCGACAAAAGCAGGTCAGAAGCTCGGAACCCTGCGTTGAGTAACTCACCTCCTGACTCTCCAAAGCCTGTCCACAATCTACAAGGCATAATCAGGAGTCTGTTGGAATACTCGCTACTTGCCTGGATGGAAGCACATCCAACAACACTCAAGAAACTCGACACCATCCAGGACAAAGCAGCTCGCTTGATTGGCACCCCATCCACAACTTTCACTCCCTGTACCACCGATGCACAGTGGCAGCAGTGTGTACCATCTGCAAGATTCACTGCAGCAATGCACCAAGGCTCCTTAAACAGCACCTGCCAAACCCGTGACTTCAACCAACGAGAAGGACAAGGGCAGCAGATGCATGTGAACACCACCACCTGCAAGTTCCCCTTCCAGTCAGGCACCATCCTGACTTGGAACTATATCACCATTCCTTCACTGTCACTGGGTCAAAATCCTGGAAATCCCTTCCTAACAGCACTGTGGGTGTACCTACCTCACATGGACTGCAGCTGTTCAAGATGACAGTTCACCACCACCTTCTCAAGGTCAATTAGGAATGGGCAACGAATACTGACCTAGCCAGCGACGCCCACATCCATTGACTGAATAAACAAATGTATTTGATTACACAACTAGTTTTAATTTTGTAAAGTCAGAGCAAGTTATGGTCTTGGATAGTGTCTTGTTCTTGGAGTTTTTTATTCGGAATATGCGGTTTGCCATTAAGGCTTGCAAGGGATCAGGACTGCGTTAAGAGACGGCAAGCCTTAGGAGTTTTTGGAAGGTGCATTTTAGTTGCCTTCGAAGCAGCCATTTGGAGACTGCGATTCAAAGGATGCATTCTCGATACCATGGAAACAGCCACGGGGAGTGAGCCTGATGCGATACAGTTTGAACTGGCAGTTAGTAAGACAGTCTGAAAATACACAAACAGAAGACACAGATAGCTGTGGTGTCAGCACTGAAAAGGAACTCTCAACCATTTAAACTGAAGGAAATAGGACTTTTGTCCGTTTAATTGTTCTCTCTTGAAATTCTAAAAAGTCAAGCCAAGACAGAGATCTCTGATAATTTAAATTTAAGAAAGGGAAGTTAGACTGTGACAATCTTTTATCCCTCAAAAACTCTAAAGTCATTGATTCGGTTGAAAGTGCTTGCAGGTCGTTAATTGTTGAAATTCGCTGGACTTCGCACAACATTCTGTGAGGGCTTTGAACGACATTCTGCAAGGACTTCCAGCAACATTCTGTCAGGATTTCAAACACCATTCTTCGGGGTCTTCGAACAACATTCTGTGAGGACTTCGAACAACATTGGACTGTAAATGTGCAAGGACTCTAAATTGTCTATTTTTAAATCTTCGTAGTGTTGAAGAATTTCCCTCTTATAATTAAAGAGTTAATTGTTTGATTTAAAAAAGCTGGTTTGGTTAGCCTCATTTGGGAGTTAATAGGTGGGACAATTCGGTTGGGTCTTTCTTTAATTTGGAAAGTTTTAAATGATATGCTAGCCGATCTGTGGGATGACGGGATTGAATTAACAGTGCATCGGTCCATTTGGTCTCTGCGATAGTCCTCCTGTGCTGCAAGATACCACAATCAGAATCGTATATTTTGATTGGGGGCTTTGAAAGGAACAGTCGGTCGTAACAACAGTTACAGATGTAGAACACCAGCAAAGTTTCTGACTGATAATGGAGGGGAATTTGCCAATGACAAGTTCCAAGACTTGTGAAAATATGAAAATCATGAACATGAATACTACAGCTGAAAGTCCTTTCAGAAATGGACTCTGTGAAAGGAATCAGGTGGTGATCGCTGAAATATTGCAAAAACAAATTTACTGATGAACCACACTGCAAGTTGACAACCACCTGACATGGACGGTTCCCACAAAGAAATCACTCCAGACATTTGGAGGCTGCAGTCCCTATCAATTAGTCTGTGGGTGACACCACAGATTACATTTTGGTCTGTGCAATAGTCCTCCTGTGCTAGAAGATACCACAATCAGCTCAATTTTACTGCGTAGTTGAATAATTGAAAATTCAAGGAGCTCTGAGACATCATTTAAGATCATCTGAAACAGACTTCACTTCAGTAGATTTAGTATTCTATAAAGGAAAGAGTCATAGGCAATAAAGTGCCCCTGAAAAGGTTATAGATGGTTTTGGGAAAGCAGCATTTTGCTAAAATGGCAATCAAACTGTAAAGATTCATTCATCACGTTTAGACAGCATTAATTACAAAATATCAGACTCTGTGCAGCCAATGGATGTAAACGAGGCAACGTGTACAGGAAATGCTCATGTGCTTTGTGATGAAGTTTCTGAGAAGCAGAATGAGGTGGATCAATTGCTGGTAGTGGTAATTGGAATGATCATGACAAGGCTATCACATCCATAGACCAATTACCCAGACTGGGTACTCGGTGACACATATTCCAGATTAGAGGCATACAACAGTTGTGGGGTGTGCACGAAAAGCATCTGGCAAGTTTAAATATTAGTTGAATGTTCAGCATCATGGTTTAGAAATGAGGTCCATGGACTGGCAGAATCTGCATGAAAGCACAGTCCAATTACTGGTAGTGAGACCAGAAATTCCCCTTGTGAGAGAAAGCTTTTCTGTATTCTTTCATGAGATATGGGTATCGTCAGCAAGGCCAGCATTGATTGCCCATCCTTAATTGACCTTAAGAAGGTTTTGGTGAGCCACCATCTTGAACTGCTGCAGTCCGCCTGGCGCAGGTACACCCACAGTGCTGTCAAATAGGGAGAGCTTGCAGCAGCAGTCCCGGCAGAAATAACAGTGCAAGTAGAGTCCATAAATTGAATTAATTAAACAATGCAATAAAGCCAACAGAGAGCAGGACTAGAAGCTGAATTCGTTTTGACTGAACTTTTGGTGGCTGCTTATAATCTTGAGGAGCAAACAATAGGTGAGACAGAAAAAGGGAGTGGGATAGTTGGAGCGAGTTTGGAATTTATTCTGAATTACCAGATAATGTGAAACAAACTTTGTGGCAAAGGTTGTTTTGTGCTGTACAACTCCTTGCAAATTTACGTTATAAGGCGAAAGCTTGGGGTTTTGAAGAATAACTGCGTGATACAGATGTTTGAGTGGACACTTAAAATTCGAAAAGTACTCTTAAAACACTTTCAGATTTTTTGGCCACATTGTCTTGGAGTATAGGTAAATTGACATAAAAGCTATATCTCTGCACGGCAATATTTATCAGAAGTGTTTCTGAAACTATGCAAAGAGACAGCAGATGCAGGCTAAAAATCTTTTAGACTGAACAAATGTGTCTATGGCCTGAATGGATTTGGTATTTTCCAGTGAGATGTGTTCAACCTAAAAGCAAATCCTGCAATTTTTCATTGGATTCATAAAGGGAAACTTTTAGGAATCATCATGAAACATATTATGATTTCTTTTGGGGTGGAACTGTGAAATTAGTGAAATAGGTTATTTTTGAAAACAGAGTCGTGTTGTCTAAGCTTTTCGTCTTGCACTCATCAGGACAATCCGCAAGAATAACCAATGTAAGGGAAAACAAAAACTTATTCGGCATGAAACGAGAGTGCTGATCGGTTGGCAAGTGAACTCTGGTTGGTAGAGGCGTTGCCATGGAGAATGCGCCAGTTTATGGTGACTGACAGTTAACTTCCAAGCTTTGTTTGAAATTTAAACCAGGCACCTTGACCCTGATTGGTCAAGGCATTGCCCTGAGGAATGAACCACTGAGTGGCTCTCACTTATTTTGATCAGCTGAAACAGGTACAATGTTTGTACATATTATTTCCGTCTGCAAGTAACAGGGCCCTGTGTATTAAGATATGTAGCTTCCAGTACGCTCACATGCTCCACACTGCGAGCCCTACTGACAACCTTAAATTGGTTTTAACGTCATTCTTCACCCATTGTGGATTATTTAGCAAATGTTGTCCAATCGTGGAATCACATTAAATGTTGGATCCTGTGCTTTGTGTTTTGCAAGCATGGGCTGGTTGAGTTTGACCTGTACCTTATCTGTTGTGAACATTGGAAGGGACATGTTGTTTGATGTCATCTGCCAGTCATTGGGACGTACGGCCCATATACCTAGCATCACACTGGCACTGCAATTTATATATCACATTATTAATTTGTGTAATAAGCAGGATGTTTTTGGCTTGACGGCAGCATCTGGTTGGTGGCGAACATCACACATGTTGCTGCAGCATAGTAGCAGCATGAAAGAGCTACCTTTACCGGTTGCTCAAAGATTTGGGATATATTACCCTTCCAGCGTAATCTGAGGTAGACTGGGCAATTTTCAGGGCAGAAAAAAAATAATCTTAGGCTGATTCATAGGTTTACACAACAAATAGTGAGAAATGATCTTGATCAGGGTAACCATTTTCATGCAGGATGTCTTTGATTCGCCCGATTTCAGCAACAAGCTTGCGTGGTGAGCAAATGACACAGGTCCTATTTCAGCCACATCAACAGCAGGGCTATTGTTCATGAGACTGGTAATCTACATCAACACCTGGACTATTGTTCCTGAGACTGGTAATCCACAGCAATACCTGAGATCATAACACAATAATTTGTACATCATATGTTGAAGAAATTTATAAGGAATAGAAAATTATTTTGTTTTCTATATCATTTATTGATGACATTTTATTACACACAACTAAAAACGGTATGCCAAATCAGTTTCTTCAGTGGACTTTTACTAATATCCCTGCTCACATTCCCTAGATGACTGTCCCCATGGAGGTTGATCTTTACTATTAATAAGGGCTCCTCTGAAGAAGTCTCGACATTTGTGTTTAGCACAATAAATAGGATACACAGTAATTTACCAGGTTGAGATCATTTACTACCCGATTCTTGCAGCCGTCAGTATTCCTGAAAAGACAGTGAATTAAGACAGTGACATTTCAATATCAATATTGACACCTCATGTTATATTTTCCCTGTTTGCTGCCATCAGTTAAATGTCAAGTGATTGTCTTGTTTTCTTAATGTGATTTCCCAATGAGAATTCGAATACTTCTTGAATTTTTTGCACAGACAGCGATTGAACAGAAATCCCTTCATCTTTACAATAGAACCTTTCCCCTAGATTCTGCATGGACATAACAGAAATGTTTCAGCAATTTTCAATGTGCTGATGTTGTTAAGTGGGTTACACGTGTACCATGGGGAATCTAGGAGATATTGTATTGTAAATGTTTTTCATGTTAACATATGTAGTTACTGCAGAGATTTCTGTTGTTGGTATGGATTTGAATTCATTTTCAATTGTGTTTCTGAGTGTAAGTGGAAGGAATGGACATGTTACTGAAACATGACCCATTCCACCAGAAATTTCTATTTTGCACTTTGCCAGCCAATGCTTAAACAGAGGGAGAGAGTGCACTCTCCATGCTGCACAGATCATAATGAAACAGGATGGGAGTGAGGTCTCATGTTGTACAGAATATCCCCGGTGAGGCAAGAGTGCACTCTCCATGTGGTACAAACTGTAACACAACTGGATGAGAGTGCGCTCTCTTTGTTGCACAGATTATAATCCAACAGGATGAGAGTGCACTCTTCATGTTGAACAAACTGCAACACAACAAGGCGAGAGAGCACTCTCCATGTTATACAGACTATAACCCAACAGGGTGAGAGTCCACTCGCCATGTTGTACTGACTATAACCCAACTGGGTGAGAGTGCACTCTCCATGTTATACAGACCATAACCCAACAGAGCCAGAGTACACTCTCCATGTTGTACAGACTACAACCCAACAGGGTGAGAGTAGGAGTACACTCTCCATGTTGTACAGACTATAACCCAACAGGGTGAGAGTGCACTCTCCATATTATACAGACCATAAATCAACAGGGTGAGCCTGCACTCACCATGGTGCACAGACTATAATCCAACAGGATGAATGTGCACTCTCCATGTTGTACAGACTATAAGCCAACAGGGTGAGATTGCACTCTCCATGGTGTACAGACTATAACCCAACAGGGTGAGAGTGCACTCTTCATGTTATAGAGATAATAACCCAACAGGGTGAGAGTGTACTCTCCTTGTTGTACAGACGGTAACACAACAGGGTGAGAGTGCAACCTCCACGTTATGGAGATAATAACCCAACAGGGTGAGAGTGTACTCTCCATGTTATAGAGACCATAACCCAATAGGATGAGAGTGTACTCTCCATGCTGTACAGACAAGAAATCAACAGGGGGACATTGCACTCTCCATGTTGTACAGACTATAACCCAACATGGTGAGAGTAGGAGTACACTCTCCATGTTGTACAGACGATAACCCAACAGGGTGAGAGTGCACTCTCCATGCTATACAGACAAGAACCGAACAGGGGGACAGTGCACTCTCCATGTTGTACAGACTATAACCCAACAGGGTGAGAGTAGGAGTACACTCTCCATGTTGTACAGACTATAACCCAACAGGGTGAGAGTGCACTCTCCATATTGTTCAGACCATTACCCAACAGGGTGAGCCTGCACTCACCATGGTGTACAGACTATAACCCAACAGGGTGAGTGTGCACTCTCCATGTTGTACAGACTATAAGCCAACAGGGTGAGATTGCACTCACCATGGTGTACAGACTATAACCCAACATGGTGAGAGTGCACTCTTCATGTTATCCAGACTACAACCCAACAGGGTGAGAGTGTACTCTCCTTGTTGTACAGTCTGTAACACAACAGGGTGAGAGTGCACTCTCCACGTTATCGAGATAATAACCCAACAGGGTGAGAGTGTACTCTCCATGTTATAGAGACCATAACCCAGCAGGGTGAGAGTGCACTCTACATGTTATCGAGACCATAACCCAACAGGGTGAGAGTGTACTCTCCTTGTTGTTCAGACTTTAACCCAACAGGGGAGAGTGCACTCTCCATGCTGTACAGACAAGAACACAACAAGGGGAGAGTGCACTTTCCATGCCGTCCAGACAAGAACCTAACAGTGGGACAGTGCACTCTCCATGTTGTACAGACAATAACCCAACAGGGTGAGAGTGCACTCTCCATGTTGTACAGATAACAACCCAACAGGGTGAGAGAACACTCTTCTTGTTGCACAGTTAATAACCCAACAAGGAGGTGCTGATCTGCAATTATTTATTTTTGGAGACACTGGTGATTTGGATACCACAATTCTTCAAAAAAATGCGTTACTTTTTTTTTTACCTCAGCATCTATTTCTCCATCTGGGGTCAACAATTTTATTTGCATTTTATTTTTCCCCGATCTTCTTTTGCCACAGATGTCAATGCTGCCAATGAGCATTTCTTTAAATTAACAATTACTTTTAATATTCAACGGTAAAACTCTTATTTACAGACTTTCTTCTTTGCCTTTAATTGGTTCTTTACAAAATGTTTTTGGGCCAGTGTCAAGGTAAATTTCTGTTTCCTACAGTTAACCTGGTGGCGATTATAATATTGTTTCGAGGCAAGTGCTCGATACATTTCAAAATGTATCACTCACTATCTGGTGGCCATGGCAGTGGGGGATCTAATGGTGGTTATCATCCATGTGATGTTACACCGGATCAATACCATGTACTTTCCAGTTCGATTCCTGTTTATAACTCCTGTGTGAATGGTAACCCCCACATGTACTGTAGCTTTCGACTGTTCTGTCAGGTTTACTGTTGCCTTCACTTTTGATCGCTTTGTAAAAATTTGCTGTCCGAAGCTAAAATCATAATATAACACAGAGAAAACAGTGACAGTGGCTGTTGCCACTATGTTTGTGGTGAGCTGTCTTAGGAGTATTCCCTTTTACTACTCATGTATTTATAATTGACAACGTGCCTTGGTGTTGTGTTCCTACAGCTAATTATCTCACCTGCCCCTTGTGGAGGGCATGCATTTATATCAACAACATCATAACACCTCTATCACCAATCCTTTTAACTCTGTTGTTCGATGCTCCGACCGGCAGAGACATTATCATGCCTCATCATTACATGCCTTCCCACCTATTTTTGTATCGTCAGCAAACTTGGATACATTACACTCTGTCCCTTCCGCTAAGTCAGTAATGTAAATAGTAAATAGCTGAGGCCCTAGGACCGATCCTTGTGGCACCCCACTAGTTACGGCGTTCCAATCTGAAAAAGACACATTGCTCCCAACTCTCTGTCTTCTGTGTGTTAGCCAATCCTCAATCCATGCCAACACATCACCCCCAATACCCTGAGCTCCAATTTTCTGCAATGACCTTTTATGTGGCACCTTGTCAACCGCCTTCTGAAAATCTAAATACACAATATCTACTGGTTCACCTTTATCCACTCTGCTTGTTATACCCTCAAAGAAATCTAACAAATTTGTTAAACATGATTTTCCTTTCATAAAACCATTTTGACTCTATTTGATTCCATTATGTTGTTCTAAATGTCCTGCTATTTCTTCCTTAATAATCAACTGAAGCATTTTCCCAATGACTGATGTTAAGCTAACTGGTCTGTAGTTTCCTGCTTTCTGCCTCCCTCCATTTATTTACACCTTGCTCATCTATTATTGTCGGGATGTTTATAGTCTCCTCCACCATGAAGGCTGATGCAAAATATTGGTTTAAATTATCTGCCATTTCCCTGTTTCCTGTTATTAATTCCCCATCCTCATCTTCTAAGAGTCCCTCACTTACTTGAGCTAATCTCTTCCTTTTAATATACCCGCAGAATCTCTGACTGTTTGTTTTCATATTTCTTGCCAATTTACTCTCATAATCAATGTTCTCCCTCTTTATTAGATTTTTAGTCATCTGCTGCTGGTTTCTAAAAACTTCCCAATCCTCTGACCTACCACTCGTTTTCGCCACATTTAACGCCTTTGTTTTTGATTATTTCTTTGCTATCCACGGGTGAGTCATCGTTCTCTTCGAGTCCTTCCTTCTGACTGGAATAAATGTTTGCTGCATGTTTTGAAATATCTGCTTAAAAGTCTGCCACTGCTCATCCACTGACTTCCCCTGTAGTCTATTTTCCCAGCCCGCTTGACACAACTCTTTCTTCATACATCTGTAATTGCCCTTGTTTAAGTTGAAGACACTGGTTTGAGACCCAAGTTGCTCACCCTCAAACTGAATTTGAAATTCTACCACGTTATGATCGCTTCTCCCTAAAGGATCCTGAACTATTAGATATCTTATTAATCCTACCTCATTACACAATACCAAATCTCAATGCCTGTTCCCTGGTAGGTTCTGTAACATATTGCTCGAAGTAACAGTCCTTGAGGCACTCTACAAATTTGTCTTCCATGCTACCCTTGTCAATTTGATTTGTCCAGTCTATATGAAGATTAAAATCACCCAAGAAAATTGCAGTGGCCTTCTAAAACACCTCCATTATTTCCTGATTTGTACCTTGTCCTGCAGCGGGGCTACTCTTTGGGGGCCTCTTGACCACTCCCACGCGTGATTTCTTTCCCTTGCTATTCCTTATTTACCCCCAAACTGATTCCACATCACGATCTATTACACCTATAACATTACTCACAACTCATCCCTTCCTTTAATAACACAGCTACCCCACCTCCTTTTCCTTTCTGCCTATTCTTTTGGAACGTTGAATATCCTTGAACATTAACATTTCAGTCCTGGTCATCCTGCAACCACGTCTCAGTGATAGCTATAAAATCATATTCATTTATTTCTATTTGTGCCGTCAGCTCATCTATCTTGTTACAAATGCTACGTGCATTCAGATAGAGCCTTGAGCTTCGACTTTTTACCATTTTTACCTACTCTGGTTCTCATTTCTGCTGTACTCTTGTGCTTGTATTCTCTGCCCCTTCCTGTCACTCTCTGACTAATGTATGCTCCTTCCCTACCCTGCACCTCTGCGCTCTCGTTACTCTACGAATTGTTTAGACTTCCCGTCAATTAAACCCTCCCCCTCACTATTTTGTTTAAAGCCTTATCTACAACCCTCGTTATACAAATCGCCAGCACACTGGTCCCAGCATGGTTCAAGTGAAGCCCATCCCAAAGGAACGTTCTCTTTCCCCAGTACTGGTGCCAGTGTCCCCTGAATCGGAACCCATTTCTCCCACACCAATCTTTGAGCCACACATTTACCTCTCAAATCTTATTTACCCTATGCCAATTTGCACATGGCTCAGGTAGTAATCCGGACATTATTACCTTTCTGGTTCTGCTTTTTAATTTGTCCCCGAGCTGCTCATAGTCCCTCAGCAGAACCTCTTTCCTAGTCCGACCTATGTCGTTGGTACCTACGTGGACCACGACAACTGGATCTGTTCCCCCCACTCCACGTTCCTCTCCAGCCCAGAAGAGATGTTCTTGAACCTTGGCACCAGGTCGGAAACTTAGCCTTCGGGACTTTCTATCTTTGCTGCAGAGAACAGTATCCATTCCCCTAACTATGCTATCCCCAATTACAACTACATTTCTCTTTTCACCCCCCACTTGAATGGCGCTCTGAACCACAGTGCTGTGGTCAGTTTGGTCATCCTCCCTGCAGTCTGTGCCCTCGTCCACACCGGGAGCAAGAACCATGTACCTATTGAATAAGGGCAGTGGCTAAGGCTCCTCCAAAGCTAAATTCTGGATCCCCATACCTGCCTCACCCACAGTCACAACTTCCTGTCCCTGACCACGGTCCACATTGGATGTAATTAATCTAAGGGGTGTGACTGTCTCCTGAAACACAGTGTCCAGGTTCCTCTCCCCTTCCCTGATGTGTCACAGTGTCTGCAGCTCGGACTCCAGCTCATCAACTCTGAGCTGAAGTTCCTCGAGCAGCCAACAGTTGCTGCAAATGTGGTCACTGTGGATCGCACCAGCGTCCATCAGCTCCCACATATTACAGCTGAAACATATCGCCTGTCCAGTCATCTCTATTCTATTTAATTCATTAATTTGGATCACAGTATTTAAGGAAAAAAATACTCGTTCCTTTGTATAAAGGATGCCCGGAGAGTGACTTAATATCTGGGATCGTTCAGAAGACCAAATCACACATAATCAAACATTATTACTGGACAGGTATTACGAAGAATGTGAGGCAATTTTGTAGGCATGCCATACCTGTCAAATGGTGGGAAAACCACAACCTACCATAAAACCCGGATATGAAGTATTAGTGTTGTTAACGTCACAGTGGTTCGGTGGCCCATATAGAGTGATCAAAAGAGTGGGTAAGGTAGATTGATTGATTGACACCCCTGATTGCTGGAAGGAGAACAGGTTGTGTCACATTAATATGCTCAAACCATATTACCACAGGGCGGAGGATAAGCCAGTACAGTTATGTCAGGTAACTGGGACTGCGGAGAAGGAAAAGGATAGTGAAGATGAGGCAGAAGTAGGCCTAGGAAATTTTGAGATTGAACCTCTCACTATCTCATTAGCGAATGCAGAATGGCTAAGAAAATTAAACCATAGGCTTTTATACTGAGAGGCGGTACCCAACTAGTCACTGCCTGTCATTCAGAAAAATACCTGCTTATTCCTATTATTTGCTCCTGTCTGCCAACCAATGTTCTATCGATCGCAGATACTGCCCCAATCTCATGCGCCTTAATTTTACACACTAGTCTCTTATGTAGGACTTTGTCGAAAGCCTTCTGAAAGTCCAAATAAACCACATCCACTGGCTCCCCTTCATCAACTCTGCCGGTTAAATCCTCAAAGACTTCTAGCAGATCTTTCAAGCTTCAAGCATGATTTCCCATTCGTAAATCCATGCTGACTCCGCCCGATTTTACCACTGTTCTTCAATTGCTCTGCTATAAAATCTTTGATAATGGACTCTAGAATTTTCCCCACCACCCACGTCAAGCTACCTTGTCTATAATTCCCTGCTTTCTCACTACCTCTCTTTGTAAATAGTGTTGTTGCATTACCTACCGTCCAATCTATAAGAACTGTTCCAGAGTCTATAGAATCTTGGAAGGTGACCACCAATGCATCCATTATTTCGAGGGCCACTTCCTTCAGTACTTTGGGAGGTAGATTATCAGGCCCTGGGGATTTAGTGGCCTTCAGTTATATCAGTTTCCCCAACACCATTTCTCTATTAATACTGGTTTCTTTCAGTTCCTCCCTCTCACTAAATCCTGTGTTCCTCAACTTTTCTGGTATGAAATTTGTGTCCTCTTTTGTTAAGACAGAACCAAAGTATTCATTTAGTTGGTCATCCATTGCTTTATTCCCCGTAATAAATTACCCCGTTTCTGACTGTAAGGGACCTACATTTTTCTGCTTCAATCTTTTCCTCTTCACATACCTATAGAATGTTTTACAGTCAGTTTTTATGTTCCCCGCAATCTTACTCTTGTACTCTATGTTCCCCTTCTTAATCAATTCCTTGGTCCTCCTTTGCTGAATTCTATACTGCTCCCTGTCCTCAGGTCTGTTTTTTTTTTTCTGGTGAATTGTATGTCTCTTCCTTGGATCTAATGCTGTCTCTAATTTCCCTTGTAAGCCATGGTTTGGCTATCTTTCCCGTTTTACTTTTGCGTCATACAGGAATAAAGAACTGTTGCTGTTCATCCATGTGCTCTTTGAATGTTTGACATTACCTATCCACCGTCATCTCTTTAAATAACATTTCCCAATCCATCATAGCAAACTCGCACCTCATACCATCGTATTTTCGTTTATTAAGATTCAAGACCCTAGTCTCAGATTCAACTACGTCCACTTTCCATCTTGATGAAGAAATTTATCATCTTATGATTGCTCATTCCCATGGGGTCTTGCACAGCTGGATTTTCAATTATTCCTCTCCCATTGCACAATACCTAAAGAGACAGATGTGTCAGAGGGATACTGTCAAATTCCTTTGAAACCCCAGGGTGAGAGAAAATCAGCTTCTCTTGCACTGGGCAGGGTTTACCAGTGTCTCGTGATGAAACATAGGTTAAGGGGTACTCGAGAAACTTCTCAGAGATGAGTGAACCCAGTAGTGGTCAATGCTGCTTGCTCTGCATTTCACCTGGCTGAGGTGATGGACAATAGGGATACTTGGAAGGAAAACATGAAACAATTGGAAGGGTATGGTTGCAAATGTGAAATGGGGTAATTGGAACAACCTTTTCAAAATGTAAAGCCAAAATGTTCTGTTGGACCTTGTTGTGACAGTCTAAACATTTCTTTTAAAGAAATGTGTATATCTGTAATTCCAGCAAAAAAAAAAATGTTCTTTTTTTCAACCGATGGTAATGAAATGTTTTCCAGGAACGGCATTTCATTCCACTAGGGGTTTGGTGGAGTTGTTCTGGTCCTGTAGTTTATTTTTCTCGTGAAAATTCGGTGTACCTTTAAGACTTGCAAAGGATCAGTACTGCTTTCAGAACCAACAGGTCTCCGGATTTATCAAGAAGGTGCATTTTCGTTGCCATGGATACAACCACTTGGATTGAGCATCATGCGATACATTTGTCACAATTCAATTTTGAACTGGCTTTTCGCTGAACCCAGTTTGTTCTAAGATGGATAGCTCATGTTAGCCCCTGAAAAAAGAGCTCTCAGCCATTTACCATGAAGGAAGAGAATTTTAGTCTGTTTAATGGTTATTATCTCTCAATTTTTTTTTCAAAGTCAAGCCAAAACGGAGATCTCTGATAACCTGAACTGAAGGAAAGGAAGTTAATGCATGATACATTTTTGATCCCTCAAAAACTCAAAAGGAAGATTGATTCTATTGAAAAGGTTGGCAAGTTGTTAATTGTTGAAATCTATTGCTGAAGAAGGAAGCATCACTTAATGCTGGAGTAACACTACAGACTGTTCTACTGTGGAAGAACCTTATTTCCCCATCTGACTGCTGTGAGGACTTCAAGCAACATTGGACTGTAAATTTGCAAGGACTCTAATTTTTTCTATTAAAATGTAGTTTATATCTTCATAGTGTTTAAGATTTTTTTTTTAATTTGACAGTTAATTTGTTGTTTTAAAGTCACCCGGTTTGGTAAGCCTCATTCGGGGGTCATTAGAAAGCACAATTTGGCTGAGTCTTTCTTTAATTTGGAAAGTTTAAAATGATATGTTAGGCAATCTGTGGAGAGACCGGATTGAATTAACAGTGCATTTCTCCCACCACAATCAGAATCGTATATTTTGATTGCGGACTTTGACTGGAACAGTCGGTCGCAACAGTAGACTGTCTTCAGGATGCCTATCACATAGAATAACACGTAAATATTTAACAAAGAGAATCTCATCCATTTTCTCCACAAGGGCCAGTGTTTCAGTCGACAAAGTACTTTTAAGTCCATTTTATTTTCTTACCTTCCCAAGCTATGGTACATTTCCAAAACTCACCCATCAAATTTATTATGAATCAAGCTGGACTAGAATATCCACCAGGAAGATTAGCATGTGAAGCATTGTTAAAAAATCACCAGCTTCATGTTCTCTGGGTGACCGAATAATAGGACCCTAAGGATGCATTCAACCGGATTTAATTTTCTTGCTGTTTTATTTGCCCTTAAACATTCTCCACTTTAGGTTATTTCATCGTAGTAGTTAACTCCAATACATCAAAAGTAGCTTCTGGTCAAATCTGAGTGAACAACCAATTCAACTGAGATTAAAAAGTCATCTTTCTATGAGGTCCGAGTATGATTGGAATACCACCCTCTAAACAGGATTGTTGATTTAAAGTTATTTAAGAACTACTTTGCTTGATATCTAAACGGATATATTTAAAAACTCTCCAAACTGACACAATTTTAAATTCCATTCTAATTTTATTGATAACATATTTCTCAAATTCCGCAGAACCATCCCAGAAGAAATAATTAACATGTATCGTGATGATGGCTAAAATTTTCCCTTTATGATTCCAATGATAAATTGTAGGAATTGCTTTTAGTTGAACACATCTCACTGAAAAGTACTGAACTGTGGAGGCATCATTCTGACCATAGCCACAGTTAATCAGTCTCCAATGCTTTCTTACTGCATGTGCTGAGTCTTTGGGTAGTTGCAGAAACACTTGTCTCTGAAAAATAGTGTCGTACAGAGATAGCGTGTGTTTGTCAACTTACCTATACTCCCATGACTATGTGGCCAAAAAATCTGAAGGATTTTTAAAGTTACATTTCCAGCTGTGGGAGTGTCCATTCATACATCTGTATTATGCAGTTATTCTTCAAAACACTGAGCACCTCGACTCGCTTTCGACTTATAAGTCAAATTTACAAGGAGTTTTTCAGCACAAAACAACTGTTATGACCAGGTGAGAAAGGTATCGAAGGGGTATTTTACTGTCTTCACCCGGTCTTTTATTTTTTTTTTTATTTAGAGATACAGCACCGAAACAGGCCATTCGGCCCACCGAGTCTGTGCCGACCATCCACCACCCATTTACACTAATCCTTTTCTCATTCCATATTCCTACCACATCCCCATCTGTTCTTATTTTCCCTGCCACCTACCAGAGGCAATTTATAATGGCCAATTTAACTATTAACCTGCAAGTCTTTGGCATGTGGGAGGAAACCGGTCTTATTGTAGCAGGGTTTGATTTTTAAACACACTGTATTTTTAGCTCCCCCTTGATGAATCCTTGTTCACTCCTTTCCAATTATAAGGCAAATAAATCAAACAAACAGGTTTTCTCAGGTTTAAAGAAGAAAAGTGGAATCTTATTAAACTTACTTAACTCTAATTCAGTTAATGCCTATGGATATACGACGTGCCCACGCTTGCATGCACAAGTGATATGCACATGCAGATAGGGACAGAGAAGAGAAAAAGAATATATAAGGTGAAAGGGTCGATGATGTCTCTGAAGGGAGATTCTTGTGACTGCTTCTGGGTTTCCAGCTCACTGTAGAGTCTGTGATTGATAAGAGCTCTTAATTTTTGTTGGTGCTCAGTATTCTTCTCAAACCTTGTTCACGTAGGAAACCTTTCTCTCTTTGAGCTTCACGTGTCTTCACAAGATTCAGTTCAGAGAGAATGAGATGGGAGCTAACAGGAGAGACATGTTCTCAGTCCAGGAGGAAAGAATTTCTGCCTCAGTTCTAAGCTCTGTGGCCAGTTCAAATTCTGCAACAGCTAGTTAGTCATGTGACTAAACAGGTCTGACCAATCCTGGCTGTTGTGTATTTGTCTTATTCTAGCAGATCCTGGAATGTCTACTCGACACACAATACCTGGTGATCAAAGGCCTGTTGTGGATTAAATTGGAGCAGGGAATAGTCCCTTTGTCCTTTGAAGTACTGTCTGTTGATAGGCAAATGCGTCACTACAGATAAAATATGGCTTTTTTTAAAGCCAGTTCTTTCTTCCCCAACAACAGATTTAAAATCAATGTTCATGCGGTGAAATTAATATTCCTCATTCTTGGCAGGCGGGACCTGCATTACACCTCCACACCCAAGGGGATGAAATGCAATTTGAAACAAATGCACATTTCATTAAAAAGGTGTGAGAGAAGTATGAGATTTCGGAAAAGAAACCATGCATTTCTCTCATTAACTTCAATTCATTCATGAATCATAAAGCTTATTAAAATTGTCTTTTCTGGGTGCCTGTGCTGCTTTAATTTCCCCCTTTTGGCATTCCAATAGGGATGTGTTTCTTTGGGGAATTTGTTGTTCAGTTTGCCCATTTGCATGGCTGCTTATGGTATTTGAGTTGCATAGGCTTTTGACTTCGGGGCATGAGTGGTTCCCTTTTCTCTGATTGTGGGGGAGGATTCTTTGTGAATCTCCCCTTTGTTCTCCTGGACATTTCTGTTCTGCAGGTAGTTGTCTCGACTCTACTGTGGCATTTCAGCTCGGTGAGACATCACCCTCACGGATTCTCTGCCACCAAGAGGTCTTTCATTGCCTCTGCAGGTTCCTGTAAATGCTGTTACCAGCTCTGGTGGGGTGCTTCTAGAGTCTGCATTTACATTGGAGTAAATGTGGGGTCTAACATTTCGCATTTTTGGAGTTGGCTGACTGGACTGTAGGGGTTTTCATCTGCGATTCTTGCAGACTTCCTTTAATCTGCCCTCTTGGTCACTTTTTTCCCCTTCTCTTTCTCAAATTTTGCCAGTCTTGTGCCTGCCTGTCCCATTTCTTTCTCAGCGGGAGTCCCTCACAATTCACCAGCGTTCTGCTGGAGAGTCCTCCAAACATTGGCAAAGGACTTGGCCGTTCACATGTCGCTGTCGGTTGTGTTTGCCCCTCAACCTGGCACATGTGGCAACTCCTGCAGCATTCCATCACATCTTTGTGGAATGTTGGCCATTCAAACTACTGTCTTATACAGGCTTTGATCTTTTGTATACCAGCATGTACAGTCACTATAGCCTCGTGGGCCCTTTGTAATATTTCTCTCCGGTACCTCTGCGCCACTACAAACTCGTTAATTACTGCCCATTCCTTGCTCTCAGTTCTGTGAGGAGAAGTCAATTTCCTCATCAGTACCTCGATCTTTAAATAGTAGAAATCAGGGACTCCCTCTGCTTCACTTTCAGATTGGGCAGCCTGTGTTAACTCTCTCAATACTGGGTCAGCTCGCTGAGCCTCACCTAGTGAAAATCCATTTAATTAATTCCCTGCGTCTCCTAACTTCCCAAGGAAAGTCTCAGACAGACAGACCGAGTCATCTGTCTGCAGTGTTAATTCAGTCTCCACTGGACGACATGGTTTGATCAATGCCTGATCCATTACACATTCAGGGAAAATGCAGGGGACTGTCTCCTGCCACTGCCCTGTCTCTCGGACCTCTTGCAGCCTTTCTTTCACTACTGCGTGGGACTAACACATTCATCCCCGTCAGATCATTATCTAGGAGCAGGTCAACACTGTCCACAGGCAAACAAGGGACAATCCCTACAGTCACTGGTCCTGAAAATAGGTCGCACTCCAGGTGCACCTGGTGTACAGGTATAGGCATAAACTGCCTTCCAATACCATTCAACACCATTCTGGTGTTCACTGCACTCTCTGGGGGAAAGGTCATGCCTTTTCCCAGTAAAAAGTATCTGGTGACCCCTGTGTCTCTGAGAATTACTGTGGGATTGCTTGTACCACTTGAGCGATATGAGGTTATTTTCACTTCAAACACAAAACCATGATAACCTTCAGGAATGCCATTAACATTTTATGCTGTTGCAGCTGTAAGCTTCCTGGGTTGCACTATTCCTGCTGTTAAAGCCACAGCTTGTTCTGCTGTGCTTTCCCTCAGGGTCCCTTCGTCACTGAGCGGGTTTGCCCTGATCAACCTTATCGGGTTTCCTTTTAGTTTCCAGCAGTTAGCTTTCAAATGCGCTGCTTTATTACAATGGAAGCAGACAGATCTCCGGGTCTCTCTCTTGTCACAGCACCTTTCTTTTTGGCGGGAGGAGTGCCCCATGTGTATCCTGCTTTCCTTTCTCTCCAGGACTTCCTGGGCTTCTATCACCTTCCCACCCTTTGTCCTTTTCGGATTTGTGGGGGTGACTGGGAAACGTTCTCCCATGGGAAACCGACTGATAAAGCAAAATATTTGGCTAAAACGGCCGCTTGCCGGGTTCTCTAAACCTGCTGCTCCTCCACAAGAGACTTTATTGAGAATGGGAGAGAGTTTTTAAATCCCTCGAACAGAATTACATCTCTGAGAGTCTCACAGCTGTGCTGTTCTTTATGAGTTCTCAGCCACTTACTTCTTTCAAACTCCAGATAAGTTTGATTGGATTGCTTCTTAGTGGTTCTAAACTTTTGTCGATAGACTTCACGTACAATTCCATATGCCCCGAGGATAGTATTTTTGGTCAGTTCATCATTTGATGAACTCTCATCTGACAACAAGAAATAAACCTTATGTTCCTTTCCTGTTGATTTGCTTTGCAATGAATGAGACCAGCTCTCAGTTGGCCATTTTGAGCTGTCTGGCCAGTTTCTCAAAAGGCAAAAATGAGTCAATTTTGTCCTCATTGAATTGTGGAATTAATTTGGCTAGTTCTAACATTTTGTACCTTGCCCAGAGTTATACTCCTCCATATTGGCCAGCTTTCACTGGGTTACTCTGTCACCCCCTAGTTAACTCAAGCCGCTTCAACTCTTTCTCTTCATATTCTCTCTGGAATATTCTTTCTTTCTCCCTCTCCTGCCTCTCTCTCTCTCTTTCGGCTCTAATTTAGGTTTCCTTTGTTTCAGTTATATTTTTGCTAGCAGTACCCTGTCTGGGTCTACTTCGAACATTGCTTCTGCTTCTTCAGATTCAAGAGAAAAATGGTTGGTCACTAATCTTATTAGTGCAGACTTTCTGGCCTTGCGACGTTAAGTGATCCCACACTGCTCAGACATTGTCCTCAACTCCTCCATAGACAGTGTTTTTAACTTATCCCAAGTTATTTTACCCTGGCTTTGAGAACTACTAGCTTCAGTTGCAGACATGTCAGTTTTGAATCATACACAAACACCAGAAAACCTGTATTGAAATTTAATCTATTTGATGCGGACTGATTTGCCTTCCCACTTCGATTTACTCTCGTTTTTCTGTGGGTCACCTCTGGACGCCAGCACCCAATTTTTTTGTGATGACCTGGTGAGAAAGGCGTCGAGGGGTATTTTACTGTCTTCACCTCATCTTATTGTAACAGAGTTTGATTTTTAAACACAATGTATTGTTAGTTCCCCCTTGATAAATCTTTGATTATTCCTTTCCAATTATAAGGCAAAGAAATCAAACAACAGGTTTTCTCAGGTTTAAAGAAGAAAAGTGAAATTTTATTAAACTTACTTAACTCTAACTATGCCTACGGATATATGATGCGCCCACGATAGCGTGCACACGTGATGTACACATGCAGATGGGGACAGAGAAGAGAATAACGTATAAGGTGAAAGGGTTGATGCAGTCTCGAAAGGGGGTTTCTTGTGATATTTTCTGTGTTTCAAGCTCAGTGTAGAATCTTTGATAGTGGACATCTTTTACTTTTCATTGGGGCCCAATATTCTTCTTAAACCTTGTTCACATAGAAGACTTTTCTCCCTTTGAGATCCACGTGTCTTCACAAGATACAGTTCTGTGAGAAAGTGATGGGAGCAGACAGGGGAGAGATGTTCTCAGTCCAGGAGCAAAGTGCTTTCTGCTCCCGTTCCAAGCTTTGCGGCCAGGTCAAATTCTGCAACGGACAGTTAGTCACGTGATGAAACTGGTCTGACCAATCCTGGCCCTTGTGCCTTGTTCTTGCAGATTCTGGAATGGATGCTCTGTACACAATATCTGTTGGTTAAAGGTCTATTGTGGATTGAATGTGACTCCCCAGCTAAACACATATATGTATATTTTAAAGCCAGTTCTTGGTTCCCAACGACAGTTTTTCAAATCAATGTTCTGGTGGCGAAATTAATATTTTTAATTCTTGGCAAATGGGGTCTGCATGACACCAATCTATGTCACAATGCTTGTTTAACATTATCTCTTAACTCAGAATAAGCTCTAATCTCTCTCCAACTATCCCACTCCCTTTGTTTTGCCTCTCCTATTGGTTACTCCTCAAGTTAATTGGCAGCCAGCAAAACATTACAGTCATGAAGAATTCTGCTTCTAGTTCTGTTCTCTGTTGGCTTTATTACATTGTTTAATTTATTCAAGCTATGGACTCTACTTCCACTGTTATGTCTGCCTGGACTACTACTGTCATATCTCCCTCTTCAACAGCAGTGGGTGTACCTGCACCAGATGGACTACAGCAGTTCAAGACGGTAGCTCAACAAGACCTTCTCAAGGTCAATTAGGGATGGGAAACAAATGCTGGCCTTGCCAACGACACCCACATCCCATGAAAGAATAAAAAATAATCTATTGGCGGCTCTTTCTCTCAAAAGGATCATTTCTGGTCACACTACCAGTACTTAAACTGTGCGTCTGTGCACAACACTCTCATGAACCCATTCTGCCAGTCCATGGACCTCATTTATTCACCGTGATCCTGAACATTCAACTAATATATCAACTTGCCAGTAACACCGCACAACTCAAATCACAGGAACACTCTAGAATTTATGTCACCCCAGTATCCAGTCTGGGTAATTGGTCTGGGATGTGATAGCCCTGTCATGACTATCCAATTACCACTACCTGCCCTTGATCTACCCCATTCTGTTCCTCATAACCTTTATTACTAAACACATGAACATCTGTGGTACATGTTACCTCGTTTACTTCTATTGGTCGGTCAGAGTCTGAGATTTTGTAATGAATGTTGACTAATCCTGATGAAAGAAACCTAACAGTTTGATTGTTAGTTTTGCTCATTAATGTCTTCCCTACACCACATATTGCCTTCCCTGGATCTTTTCGTTATGTATGACTCTCTGATTTATCGGATACTTCATCTCCCGATTTGAGGTATGTATCAGTTGGTCTTAAACGATGGTTCAGTGCTCTTCGAATTTTCAATTAGTCAGTTATGCAGTGAAATGGAACTGATTATGGTAGCTTCTGGCACAGGAGGACTATTGCACAGAACAAAATGCGATTTGGGGTATTGCACATAAACTAATTAATAGGGACGATAGCCTTGAACTATCTGGAGTGAATTATTTGTGTGAACCGCCCATTCCTGGGTGGATGTCAACTGGCAGTGTGGTCACTCACCTGAAACATTAATTTTGCTTCTCTCTCCACAAATGCTGCCAGATCTGCTGAGTATTTCCCAGCACTAATTCTTTTTATTTCAGATTTCCAGCATCTGCATTATTTTGCTTTTATTATTGCAGTGTGAGTCATCAGTTATTTATTTATTTTTTTGCAATACTTCAGTAATCACCACCTGATTCCTTTCACAGAGTGCATTATTGAAAGGACTTTCAGCTGTGATATTCATGCTCATGATATTGACATCTTCACACATGTCTCTGAACACGTCACTGGCAAATTCCCCTCCGTTATCAGTAAGAAACTTTACTAGTGTTCCAAATCTGTAACTGTCCAAGACTGTAACTTGTTATTACTTTACTAAATTAGTAACCAGTTAAATAATAAAATAAATAAATAAGGATAGACAGACATGGCAGAGCAGATGTGCCATAACTGCAACATGTGGGAGCTTGTGTAGAGCATTGTGATGCTGGACAAGCAGATCTGTGGTTAAGTGTCTACAGCTCGAGTAACTTTGTCTCCGAGTTGTTGAGGTGGAGTCCGAGCTGCATACATTGTGCACCCTCAGAGAGGGGAAGAGTTACCTGGACACGATGTTCCAGGAGGCAGTCATGCCTCTTAGGTTTATTACAAGTTCAGAGATGGTCAATGGTCAGGGAAATGAGGATGTAACTGTGAGTCAGGTGGGGCTGAAGATCCAGCATTTAGTGATGGAGGAGCCTTGGCACTTGACTTTGACCAACAGGCATGAGATACTTTCTACCAGTGTGGATGAGAAGAAGGACTGCAGGGTGGATGAGCAAACTGAACATAGCACCTTGATAAAGGAAGCCATTCAAGTGGGGCAGTGAAACAGAATGTGACAATGATAGGGGACAGTATAATCAGGGGATGGATACTTTTATCCATGACCTGGAATTCCAAAGGTTGTGTGTCTTCCCATTGTCAAGATGAAAGACACCTCCTCACAGCTGGATACGAATTTGGAGTAAATGGGGGGAGGATCCAGCAGTCATGGTCCATATAGGAATATAGAAAATATTTAGAAACAGGAATGATGTTCTACTGAGAGTGTTTGAGAAGTTAGGGTCCGAATTAAAATGTAGAAGCTCAAACATAATAATTCCTGATCGTTAGTTGGGTCACGGACCAATTGGAATAGGGTCAAGAAGATTAGAGAATTAAATGTGTGGCTCAATGTGTGGTGTGGAAAGGAGGGGCTTCAATTTATGGGGAACTGGGAAAACAGGGAGCTGTTCCATTGGTATGGATTCCACTTAAACCAGGCTGGGATTATTGTCCTGATGAATTGTATAACTAGGGATATGGACTGGGCATTAAAGTAAAAGAGTTGGGGAGGGTTCAGGTGAAGGGAGATTTATCAAACTAAATAGAAAATTATCAGGAACCAGAGCAGTGTAGTGATTTGACCACAGGCAGCAGAGTAGGACAGGAGAGCACAAAGAGTTTAACGGTAACAATGCATCAGGGAATAAGCTCTATGAAAAGAATAATAGTCAAAAAAAATTAAAGGCTCCTTCTCTGAATCAATTATAAAATGGATGAACTAGTGGCAGAAATGAAGATAAATGCTTTAGATTTAATTGTCATTTGGATCCCGAGATGGAGTTTTGATGGTTGAAGGTATCACCGGGCATGGTAGGGCAAAGGAATGGAGCATTAAGATGGGTGTTCGAGCAAAAGAGAGTTGTGAGTGGATTGTGGGATTTAGTCAGGCTGGAGAATATTAATGATGTGGAAATATATTATAATAAGTAATGATCTAAACACAAGGATCTGAACTTTAAATTCAAGGTTTGGGGATCCTAGGACCTAATGTAGTTCAACAACAATATGCTTGGTGGATAGAGGAGCTTGGATGGGATCGGATGTGGACAGCAGAGTTTTAGTGGAGCTGAGCTTTGTTAATCTTGTCAGTGGAATGTCCACCAGGAGCACATTGGATAAAGTGAGTCTCGAGATGACATGAGCATGCATGAACATTTGAACAGTACGTGGACTGTGTAGTTAATTGAGGACTTTGATGTTATGGAAGTGGGTGGTCTTTGTGATGAGTGAATATCAGTTCCTGAAGCTCATCGCGGGGTCCAACAGGGAGCCGAGGTTACTCATATTATGGGTCCAACTGAGACAAAATCCAATGGATAGCAGTAGAGAATGGAAGGTACAGAATTTGTGCTGTGGGCATGAAGATGGTGGCTCCTGTCCTCCCAATGTTTAACTGGAAGAAACTGTGAATCATAAATGTTGTACATCATTCAAGCAATCTGAAACTCATTGGCACTGAAAGGGTAGAGTGTGGTAAAGGCTAAGTAGAAATAGATGTTGTCAGTGTACATGTAGATTCTGACCCTTTATGTTCTGATAATATCTTTAAAGGGCAGCATGGAAATGGGAAAGAACAGCTGGAGCGCTGGAGTAGATACTTGGAGGCTCAAAGGAAAAACAGGTCAACAGGTAAGAGTAGAACCACACAAGGACAGTACCAGTTATCTGGTGAATGAATGAGAGACATTGAAGGAGAATTGCATGGTCAACCATGTCAAAGATTGCAGAGAGACTGAGGAGGTCTTGTGGATGGATAGAGCGTTGCAATAACAGTCACAGAAGGTGTGATGTTTCACTTTGTTTGGGACAGTTTGAATATTGTGGCAGGGGTGGAAACCTGATTGAAGGGAGTCTAATATGATATAGTCGGAAGGATGCACACCGTTTTGGGAGGCGACAACATGCTGAAGGAATTTGGAGCGGAAAGAGAGGTGTGATATGGGATTGCAGTTTTTTTTTTAAGAACAAAGTGGTTGGGCCTTGACTTTTGCGGAAGGGTTGACAATAGTGGTTTTGAAAGGGTTGGGGAAGAATAGAGACACATGTCAAATATCAACTAATATTTGTTTTTGAGGACCAAGAACAGGAGGGATTATTATTTGAGTAGAAATAAGCTCAAGGTTGCAGGACAAGACACATTTGCATAGAGACAGAGACGAGAAAGGAGAGAGATTGGTGAAAGAAGTTTGTTTAGGACAGAAAGGATTGTTTTGGTGGGCACTCGAAGGCTGATTTCAACAGGAGCTGGTGAACAGTTTTTTTTAAAGTTCGATGCAAAGTTGGCACAGAGTTTTTCACACGTTGTTGGAGGTGAGGGAGGAGGAGGTAAGGGAAAGTGTTTATAATGTTTGCTGTTAGTGACGAAGAGACAAGGGGATATCTTTGCATTCCAGGATGACCCTGGAGAAATGACCACATAGAGGACAGTGAGGCTGCTTCATGTAGTCCAGCATGAACCAGCTGTGGAGCAGAAACAATCAAGAATCCATCAACTGACTTGGGACAGGAAATCTGAGGGCAGAACAAGATCTTCTATGAGTGTGTGAGAGAGTCAAGGAACCAGCAAAGATGAAATGTTTCTCTAACACTGAATCCATTCTGGCCTCTTTTGTGGAACTTTTTTCCGCATTTGTACCTTTTCTAACCATGTAAGTTTATTCTTGAAAAAACAAATAGTTGAGATGAATTGATCCAATGGTGAATTGTAATAGTTGCCAGAACATCCTAACCTGAGGTTGTTCTAAGTGTGCAGAATTAACCATTTATTATTATTGCTCCTTTATGGGGAATTAATTTGATGTCTTTGGATGTTGGACGGTCACTGCAACTCCTCACATCCAGCAGTTAAATTGACATTGGCATATTTCATGTTGTACCATTCCATTTATCTACATTAACATTCATCTTTAATATTATTGGTAATTATGCACCATTATCCAAAGTCTTGTTAAAGATAATGAGACTTCATGTTGTCCTTCAGCTGCCCACAAGGATTTCAGGAATATAAAAGCAAGTGAATTATAACCTATGAATCCAGCTCCAGATCAATGTTAGTTATTTATTATTGACACAATTTCCCATTCAGTGTAATCAAATATTTCACCCCATTCCTCAGCTCCTCTCTGAATTTCATTTGTGTCAGTCCATAGATACAAGTGTTTGTGCAGGAACTGAGAAGCTGCAACATGTACCCAACTTGCTGGGCAACATATGTCGGATTACTGTAATATTTGTCTGCATAGTAAAAGTTTACCACGGGCCAGTTTATCGAATAGACAACACACGTCATCCACAACAGTATGAAATTGGCCGAAATGGTGAAAAGTAAAATCATGGAATTCCTCCGATTCTTCACCTCTGGATCATTCTGATTCTCACTCTTGCTCCAGAGTCCCCTGCGAACTCTATTTGCCATTATAATGTGTCTGACGGTCAAAGCATTAAACAACAGAATTAATAGTATTGGCAAGAGAGGCTTTATGATGCCGTTGATACACTCGGATGACCTCCACAAGAGAGAAGTGAGGTAATCAGCAGTAGCAAGACAATACCAAGGTACATTGTCAATTATAAATACAGGGTCAACTGCATAGTAATAGGGAATATTTACAAGACAGCAGACCACAAACAAGATGGCGATAACCACAGTCGCTGTTTTCTCTGTGTTATATTTTGATTGCAGCTTCTGACAGCAAATTGTTACAAAGCGATCAAAAGTGAAGGCGACAGTAAAACATACAGAACAGTCTAAAGCTGCAGTGTCTGTGAAAAGGTTCACCGTACACACAGAAGTTATATACAGGAAACTAACTGGAAAGAGCATGATATTAATCCGGTGTAATATCACATGGATGATAATCACCATTAGATCCACCACTGCCATGGCCACCAGATAGTGAGTGATACATTTGGAGAGACCGCACTTTCCTCGAGACAGAATCACAATCGCCACCAAATTAACTGTAAGAAACAGAAAACATTAAATTTACCTCGACACTGTCCCCAATCATTTTTGAAGAATTATTTCAAGTTGAATAAGACAGTATGGAAATATAAGGTTTCCAGATCCAAATTAAATGTAATTTTATGTAGCAGGATAATCTGTGGCAAAACGTATGGGAAATTAAAATGCTAAATAAGTTCTTGACCTCAGATAGTGAAAAATATGCTGTGGTAAAAGTAAAAATACTGACATTTTTCTGCGGAATTCTGGTATCAAAACACGAGAGCTTCCAAAATGAAGTAACTGCAACTTGGCTCCGCCCTGTTGGGTTCTGATGATATTACCTTCGACAACACCCCTTCCCCTCACTCCCAGAACTGTGATCGGGCTCCCTTGCCCTCACTTCCCATCCATCTTCACATCCAAAGAATCTTCCTCTGCCATTACCACCACCTCCAGCATGATGTCACCACAAAATACATCTTCCCCTCTCCGCCCCTCCCCTCTCAGCATTCTGAAGAGATCATTCCCTCCACGACACCTTGGTCCACTCCTCCCTATCCCCCAATACCTCATCCCCTTTCGATGACATCTTTAATGCAATCACAGGATGTATAATACCTGCCTGTTTACCTCTGCCTTTCTCACCAGCCAAGGCCCCAAACACTGCTTCCATATGATGCAGCAATTTATTTGTGCTTCTTTTAATTTACTATACTGTATTCACCATTCACAATGTGATTGCCTCTACATTGGGGAAACCAAATGCATTTGGGTGACTGCTTTGCAGAACACCTCCACTCATTCTGTAAACATGACCCCAAGCTTTCTATTGCTTACTATAATAATACATCAACCTGTTCCATGTCCTTGACCTACAGCAGTGTTCCAGTGAACATCAACGCAAGCTCGAGGAACAGCACCTCATCTTCAGATTAGACACTCAACAGCCTTCTGGATTCAACATTGAGTTCAACAAATTCAGAACAGGACTGTCTTTTCATTCTAAAATAAAAACAAAATACTGGAGATACTGGAAATCTGAAATAAAAGCAAGAAATGCTGGAAATACACAGCAGGTCTGGCAGCATCTGTGGAGAGAGAAGCAGAGTTAACGTTTCAGGTAAGGGACCCGTCATCAGAACTGGCAATTGTTACAAATGTAATAGGTTTTAAGCAAATAAAGTGGGGGTGGGGCAAGAGATAACAAAAGGCAAGTTGTTGATAGGACAGAGGGTCACAGAGAATAACTAACAAGAAGGTCTTGGAGCAAAGACAAACGGTATGTTAATGGTGTGCTGGAAGACAAAGAGTTAGTGCAGAAAGGATGTTAATTGACCGAAAAATGAACAGCACTGGCCTCAAGAAAAATATAAAAAAACACTGGGTAGGCACATGGTAAAAAAACTGATTAAACAAACTAAAATAAAATAAACAAATACATGTATACGCTATAAAAAATAAAAATAAATAAAAAGGGGAGCCCGTCATGCTCTGAAATTAGTGAACTCAATGTTCAGTCTGGCAGGCTGTAGTGTGCCTAATCCAGAAATGAGATGCTGTTCCTCGAGCTGGCATTGATGTTCACTGGAACACTGCAGCAAGCCCAGGACTGATATGTGGGCATGAGAGCAGGGGTGTGTGTTGTAATGGCCAGCAACCAGAAGCTCGAGTCATGCTTTTGGACTGAGTGGCGGTGTTCTGCAAAGCAGTCACCCTATCTGCGTTTGGTCTCCCCAATGTAGAGGAGACCACGTTTTGAACAGCGAATACAGTATACTAAATTGAAAGAAGTACAAGTAAATTGCTGCTTCACGTGAAAGGATCTTCTGGGGCCTGGGATAGTGAGGAGACTGAAGGTATAGTTAGATAGAGGATCTGGATCGGCGCAGGCTTGGAAGGCCGAAGGGCCTGTTCCTGTGCTGTAATTTTCTTTGTTATTTTTGTTCTTTGTAAAAGGGCAGGTGTTGCACCTACATGGGAAGGTGTCGTGCGAAGGGGACGAGGTGTTGGGGGTAGTGGGGGAGTGGACCAATATATCGTGGAGTGAATGATCCCTTCAAAATGCTGACATTAGGGGGAGGGCAATTTGCATTTGGTGGTGGCATCACGCTGGACGTGGTGGAAATGGCAGAGGATGATCCTTCGAATGCGGAGGCAGTTGATGACTGTATTAGTGCCGTTTCCTGCTCCCGCCCCGAAATAGAAAACTTTATCAACTTTACTTCCAATTTACCCCTTCACTAACCTTTACATGGTCCACCTCCGACACTTCCCTTTCCTTCCTTAAATTCTCTGTCTCCATCTCTAGGTTGTCCACTAATAATCATTATAAGCCCACCGATTCTCACAGCTACCTTGACTGCACTTCTTCACACCCTGCCTCCTGTAAGGACTATATTCCATTCTCCCAGTTTCTCCATCTCCAACGCATCTGCTCTGATGATGCAACCTTCCACAACTGCGCTTCCGATATGTCTTCCTGTTTCCTCAACCGAGGAATTTCCCCAACTGTGGTTGACAGGGCTCTTGACCGTGTCCAGCCTATTTACCACACCTCTACCCTCACCACTTCCCCTTCCTCCCAGAACTGCCACACGGATCCCTTTGTCCTCACATTCCACCCCACCTGCCTCCACATCCAAAGGATCATCCTCAGCCATTTCTGCCACGTCCAGCGAGATGTCACTACCAAACGCATTTTCCACTCCCCTCCCCTGTCAACATTCCGATGGGATCATTCCCTCCGCAACACCCTGGTCCACTCCTCAATTATCCCCACCACCTTATCCCCTTCCCACAGCACCTTCTCATGCAAACGCAGGAGGTGTAATACCTACCATTTTCCCTTCTCTCTCCTCACTATCCAAGGACCCAAACACTCCTTTAAGGTGAAGCAGTGATTTACTTATACGTCTTTCAGTTTCGTATATTGTATTCACTGCTCAAAATGTGGTCTCCTCTACAATGGGGAGACCAAACACAGATAGGGTGATCACGTTGCAGAACACATCCACTCAGTCCAAAAGCATGACTTCGAGATTCTGGTTGCTTGCCATTTCAACACTGCCCCCTGCCCTCATGCTCACATATCAGCTCTGGGCTTGCTGCAGTGTTCCAGTGAACATCAATGCCAGCTGGAGGAACAGCATCTCATTTCTGGATTAGGCACACTACAGCATGCCAGACTGAACATTGAGTTCAATAATTTCAGAGCATGACGGGCTCTCCTTATATTTTTCTTTTTTTTCTTTTTGTTATTATTTGCTATTTCTTATTTGTTTATTTTATTTTAGTTTGTTTCGTAATTCATTTTTTTTACCATGTGCCTCGCAACTGTCTTTTTTTCATCTCTGTGATTTAGGCCAGGGTTGTTAATTTTTCTGTCGATTAACACACTCTCTGTACTAACACTTTGTCTTTCAACATGCCATTAACATACCGTTTGCTTTTACTCCATGACTTGATCGTCAGTTATTCTCTGTGACCCTCTGTCCTATCAACATATCTCTTTGCTCATCCCCTGTTTAGTTACTTAAAACCTAACATTTAACATGCTAATATTTGCAAGTTCTAATGAATGATCACTGACCTGAAACTTTAACTCTGCTTCTCTCCCCACAGATACTGCCAGAGCTGCTGAATATTTCCAGCATTTCTTGTTTTTATTACTGTGTTTTCATTCTATTTTATTGCATTTTTCTTAGCTTTATTTTATGTGATTCCATTTTTAAACCATCTTGTCTTAACCTTGTTTTTTAGGTTTTTGCTTTTGGACTGTGCTGTTCATTATTCTGCCGTTAACACTCTCTCATAACAAATGCTTTGTCCTTTCATATTGTCAAATACTCCTTTTGCCTTTGTTCCATGATATGTTTGTCATTTAATCTCCTTTGCCCTTTTCCCTTTCGCAACCTTTAGTTCTTCTTCCCCCTCCCTCCTTCTCACTTGCTCAAAGTCTATTACATTCCTAATCTTTACCATTGCTGATGAAACGTCACAGACCCAAAACATTAAATCTGTTTCTCTCTCCACAGAGGCTGCCAAACCTGCTGAGTATTTTCCGAACTTTCTGCTTTTCTTTCAGATTTCCAGGATCCACAGTATTTTGTTTATATTATTCTAGAGAGTGCATTCTCCCCCTGTTGGGTTATGGTCTGTACAACATTGAGAGCACAATCTCACCCTGTTCGGTTATAGTTTGTACATCACTGACTGTGAACTCTCCTCTTCTTTTTAAACATTGGCCAGGAAAAGTGCAGAATGGATACTTCTCGTGGATTGGATTATGCTCCTGTAACAGACATCACCAGGAGTTCTCTTCAACTTCCATTGAGACACACAATCAAAGCTGAATTCAAATCCATGCAAACAAGATAAATTCTGCAGTTACAGGAAATGTCAACATGAAATAAAATTAAAGTACAATAACTGTTAGAATCCTTGGAAACACAATCAACTCACGAACAACATCAGCACTTTTAAAATTGCTAATTTATTTCTGATCTGATATTGATATCGACTCCAGAAAAGTTTCTAGAGGAAGCATTAAACGGAATTGATGTTTTAGCATTTTCTATGTTAAAAATTCAAGCAGCAATATAACTTTAATTCAAGATTCAATCTTATCAAGATATCAGGAGAGTTACTTTCCACTTAACAGATGCTATCAAACAGGCAAAATATAACATGAAGAGCCACATATTGATATTAAATTTTACTGTGCTATTTGACTGTCTTACCAGGAATACTGATGGCTGCAAGAATCGGGTAGTAAGTGAGTTCGATCTGGTAAATTACAGGGTATCCCATTTCGTAGGTGAAACACCAATGTGGAGAATTCTTTAGAGGAGCCCTTATTAATAGCAAATACCAACCACCACGGGGCAATCCTCTGCGAAATGTGAGCAGGGATATTAGTTACAGTCCAGAGAACAAACTGATTTAATGAAATTTTTTTGCATGTATGCAATACAATAGAGTCATTAGAGGATATGGAAAGCAAAGAAAAGTTATATTCCTCAGAAATTACTTCGTAACATGATTTGCAACATTTTTGTTATGAGCAAAAGTGTTTCTATGGATAAACAGTCTCAGGAACAATAGCCCTGGTGTTGATGTGGAGGAACAGTCTCAAGAAAAATAGTCCTGGTGTTGGTGTGGATGAACAGTCTCAGTAACAATAGCCCGAGTGTTGATGTGAATGAACAGACTCAGGAAAAATAGCCCAGCTGTTAATATGGATAAACAGTCTCAGGAACAATAGCCCTGGTGTTGATGTCGATGAACAGTCTCAGGAACAATAGTCCTGGTGTTGATGTGGATGAACAGTCTCAGGAACAACAGCCCTGGTGTTGATGGGATGAACAGTCTCAGGAACAATAGCCCTGCTGTTGATATGGATAAACAGTCTCAGGAACAATAGCCCTGGTGTTGATGTCCATGAACATTCTCCGGAACAATAGCCCTGGTGTTGATGTGGATGAAGAGCCTCTGTAACAAAGCCCTGGTGTTGATGTGGATGAATAGTCTCAGGAACAATAGCCCTGGTGCTGATGTGGATGAACTGTCTCAGGGACAAAAGCACTGGAGTTGATGCAGATGAACAGTCTCAGGCACAATAGCCCTGCTGTTGACATGGATAAACAGTCTCAGGAACAATAGCCCAGGTTATGATGTGGATGAATAGTCTCAGGAACAATAGCCCTCGTGTTGATGTGGATGAACAGTCTAAGGAACAATAGCCCTGCTGTTGATATGGATAAACAGTCTCAGGAACAATCGCCCTGGTGTTGAAGCCGATGAACATTATCCGGAACAATAGCCCTGGTGATGATGTAGATGAAGAGCCTCAGCAACAAAGCCCTGATGTTGATGTGGATGATGAGTCTCAGCAACAAAAGCCCTGGTGTTCATGTGGATGAAACTTTTCAGGAACAATAGCCCTGGTGTTGAAGTGGATGAACTGTCTCAGGGACAATAGCCCTGGTGCTGATGTGGATGAAGAGCCTCAGTAAAAAAGCCCTGGTGTTGATGTGGATGAACAGTTTCAGTGTCAATATCCCCGATGTTGATGTGGATGAACAATCTCAGGAACAATAGCCCTGGTGTTGATGTGGATGAACAGTCTCAAAAACAATAGCCCTGTTGTTGATGTTGATCAACAGTTTCAGGAACAATAGCCCTGGTGTTGATGTGGATGAACAGTCTCAGGAACAATAGCACTGGTGTTGATGTGGATGAACAGTCTCAGGAACAATAGCCCTGGTGTTGATGTGGATGAACAGTCTCAGGAACAATAGCCCTGCTGTTGATATGGATAAACAGTCTCAGGAACAATAGCCCTGGTGTTGATGTCCATGAACATTATCCGGAACAATAGCCCTGGTGTTGATGTGGATGAAGAGCCTCAGTAACAAAGCTCTGGTGTTGATGTGGATGAACAGACTCAGGAACAATAGCCCTGGTGTTGATGTCGATGAACTGTCTCAGGGACAATAGCACTGGTGTTGATGGAGATGAACAGTCTCAGGCACAATAGCCCTGCTGTTGATATGGATAAACAGTCTCAGGAACAATAGCCCTGGTGTTGATGTGGATGAATAGTCTCAGGAACATTTGTCCGGGTGCTGATGTGGATGAACAGTGTGAGGAACAATAATCTGATGTTGATGTGGATGAACAATTTCAGGAGCAATGGCTCTACTATTGATGTGGATGAACAGTCTCAGGAACAATAGCCCTGGTGTTGATGTGGCTGAACAGTGTGAAGAGCAATAGCCCTGGTGTTGATGTGGATGAACAATCTCAGGAAAAATAGCCCTGGTGTTGATGAGGATGAACAATCTCTGGAAAAATGGCCCTGGTGTTGATGTGGATGAACAATTTCAGGAACAATAGCCCTGGTGTTGATGTGGATGAACAATCTCAGGAACAAGAGCCCTGGTGTTGTTGTGGATGAACAGTCTCAGGAACAATAGCCCTGGTGTTGATGTGAATGGACAATCTCAGGAACAATAGCCCTGGTGTTGATGTGCATGAACAATGTCAGGAAGAATAGCCATGGTGTTAATGTTGATGAACAATCTCAGGAACAATAGCCCTGGTGTTGATGTGGATGTCCAGTCTCAAGAACAATAGCCCAGGTGCTGACGTGGATGAAGAGTCTCAGGAACAATAGCCCTGGTGTTGATGTGGATGAACAATCTCAGAAACGATAGCCCTGGTGTTGATGTGGATGAACCGTCTCAGGAATAATAGCCCTGGTGTTGATGTGGATGAACAATCTCAGGAACAATAGCCCTGGTGTTGATGTGGATGAACAGTCTCAGGAACAATAGTCCTGGTGTTGATGTGGATGAGCAGTTTCAGGAACATAGCTCTGGTGTTGATGTGGATGAACAGTCTCAGGAACAAAGGTCCTGGAGCTGAATGGCTGAACAGTCTCAGGAACTATAGTCCTATTGCTGAAGTGGAAGAACAGTGTCAGGAGCAGTAGCCCTGGTGTTGATCTGGATATAAAGTCTCAGCAACAATAGCCCGGGTGCTGATGTGGATGAACAGTCTCAGGAACAATAGTCCTGGTGTTGATGTGGATGAACAGTCTCAGGAAGAAATCTCTGGTGTTGATATGGATGAACAATCTCAGGAACAATAGTCCTGGTGCTGATGTGGAAGAACAGTGTGAGGAACAATAGCCCTGGTGTTGATGTGGATGAACAATCATAGCAACCATAGCCCTGGTGTTGATGTGGAGGAACAGTCTCAAGAAAAATAGTCCTGGTGTTGACGTGGATGAACAGTCTCAGGAACAATAGCCCGAGTGTTGATGTGAATGAACAGTCTCAGGAAAAATAGCCCAGCTGTTAATATGGATAAACAGTCTCAGGAACAATAGCCCTGGTGTTGATGTCGATGAACAGTCTCAGGAACAATAGACCTGGTGTTGATGTGGATGAACAGTCTCAGGAACAATAGCACTGGTGTTGATGTCCATGAACATTCTCCGGAACAATAGCCCTGGTGTTGATGTGGATGAAGAGCCTCAGTAACAAAGCCCTGGTGTTGATGTGGATGAATAGTCTCAGGAACAATAGCCCTGGTGCTGATGTCGATGAACAATCTCAGGGACAATAGCACTGGTGTTGATGTAGATGAACAGTCTCAGGCACAATAGCCCTGCTGTTGATATGGATAAACAGTCTCAGGAACAATAGCCCAGGTTATGATGTGGATGAATAGTCTCAGGAACAATAGCCCTGGTATTGATGTGGATGAACAGTCCAAGGAACAATAGCCCTGCTGTTGATATGGATAAACAGTCTCAGGAACAATAGCCCTGGTGTTGAAGTCGATGAACATTATCCGGAACAATAGCCCTGGTGATGATGTAGATGAAGAGCCTCAGTAACAACGCGCTGGTGTTGATGTGGATGAACAGTTTCAGGAACAATAGCCCTGGTGTTGATGTGGATGAAGAGCCTCAGTAACAAAGCCCTGATGTTGATGTGGATGATGAGACTCAGCAACAATAGCCCTGGTGTTCATGTGGATGAAACGTTTCAGGAACAATAGCCCTGGTGTTGATGTGGATGAAATGTCTCAGGGACAATAGCACTGGTGCTGATGTGGATGAAGAGCCTCAGTAAAAAAGCCCTGGTGTTGATGTGGATGAACAGTTTCAGTGTCAATATCCCCGATGTTGATGTGGATGAACAATCTCAGGAACAATAGCCCTGGTGTTGATGTGGATGAACAGTCTCAAAAACAATAGCCCTGTTGTTGATGTGGATCAACAGTTTCAGGAGCAATAGCCCTGGTGTTGATGTGGATGAACAGCATCAGGAACAATAACCCTGGTGTTGATGTGGATGAACAGTCTCAGGAACAATAGCCCAGGTGTTGATGTGGATGAACAGTCTCAGGAACAATAGCCCTGGTGTTGATGTGAATGAACTGTCTCAGGAACAATAGTACTGATGTTGACGTGGATGAACAATCACAGGAACAACAGCCCTGGTGTTGATGGGATGAACAGTCTCAGGAACAATAGCACTGCTGTTGATATGGATAAACAGTCTCAGGAACAATAGCCCTGGAGTTGATGTGCATGAACATTATCTGGAACAATAGCCCTGGTGTTGATGTGGATGAAGAGCCTCAGTAACAAAGCTCTGGTGTTGATGTGGACGAACAGACTCAGGAAAAATAGCCCTGGTGTTGATGTCGATGAACTGTCTCAGGGACAATAGCACTGGTGTTGATGGAGATGAACAGTCTCAGGCACAATAGCCCTGCTGTTGATATGGATAAACAGTCTCAGGAACTATAGCCCTGGTGCTGATGTGGATGAATAGTCTCAGGAACAATAGCCCTGGTGTTGATGTGGATGAACAGTCTAAGGAACAATAGCCCTGCTTTTGATATGGATAAACAGTCTCAGGAACAATAGCCCTGGTGTTGAAGTCGATGAACATTATCCGGAACAATAGCCCTGGTGTTGATGTGGATGAAGAGCCTCAGTAACAAAGCTCTGGTGTTGATGTGGATGAACAGACTCAGGAAAAATAGCCCTGGTGCTGATGTCGATGAACTGTCTCAGTGACAATAGCACTGGTGTTGATGGAGATGTACAGTCTCAGGCACAATAGCCCTGCTGTTGATATGGATGAATAGCCTCAGGAACATTTGTCCGGGTGCTGATGTGGATGAACAGCGTGAGGAACAATAATCTGATGTTGATGTGGATGAACAATTTCAGGAGCATTGGCTCTACTATTGATGTGGATGAATAGTCTCAGGAACAATAGCACTGGTGTTGATGTGGCTGAACAGTGTGAAGAACAATAGCCCTGGTGTTGATGTGGATGAACAATCACAGGAAAAATAGCCCTGGTGTTGATGAGGATGAACAATCTCTGGAAAAATGGCCCTGGTGTTGATGTGGATGAACAATTTCAGGAACAATAGCCCTGGTGTTGATGTGGATGAACAATCTCAGGAACAAGAGCCCTGGTGTTGATGTGCATGAACAATGTCAGGAAGAATAGCCATGGTGTTAATGTTGATGAACAATCTCAGGAACAATAGCCCTGGTGTTGATGTGGATGTCCAGTCTCAGGAACAATAGCCCAGGTGCTGATGTGGATGTAGAGTCTCAGGAACAATAACCCTGGTGTTGATGTGGATGAACCGTCTCAGGAACAATGGCCCTGGTGTTGATGTGGATGAACAATCTCAGGAACAATAGCCCTGGTGTTGATGTGGATGAACAGTCTCAGGAACAATAGTCCTGGTGTTGATGTGGATGAACAGTCTCATGAACAATAGCCCTGGTGTTGATGTCCATGAACATTCTCCGGAACAATAGCCCTGGTGTTGATGTGGATGAAGGGCCTCAGTAACAAAGCCCTGGTGTTGATGTGGATGAATAGTCTCAGGAACAATAGCCCTGGTGCTGATGTGGATGAACTGTCTCAGGGACAAAAGCACTGGTGTTGATGTAGATGAACAGTCTCAGGCACAATAGCCCTGCTGTTGTTATGGATAAACAGTCTCAGGAACAATAGCCAAGGTTATGATGTGGATGAATAGTCTCAGGAACAATAGCCCTGGTGTTGATGTGGATGAACAGTCTAAGGAACAATACCCCTGCTGTTGATATGGATAAACAGTCTCAGGAACAATAGCCCTGGTGTTGAAGTCGATGAACATTATCCGGAACAATAGACCTGGTGATGATGTAGATGAAGAGCCTCAGTAACAACGCGCTGGTGTTGATGTGGATGAACAGTTTCAGGAACAATAGCCCTGGTGTTGATGTGGATGAACAGTCTCAGGGACAATAGCCATGGTGTAGATGTGGATGAAGAGCCTCAGTAACAAAGCCCTGATGTTGATGTGGATGATGAGTCTCAGCAACAATAGCCCTGGTGTTCATGTGGATGAAACGTTTCAGGAACAATAGCCCTGGTGTTGATGTGGATGAACTGTCTCAGGGACAATAGCCTTGCTGCTGATGTGGATGAAGAGCCTCAGTAAAAAAGCCCTGGTGTTGATTTGGATGAACAGTTTCAGTGTCAATATCCCCGATGTTGATGTGGATGAACAATCTCAGGAACAATAGCCCTGGTGTTGATGTGGATGAACAGTCTCAAAAACAATAGCCCTGAAGTTGATGTGGATCAACAGTTTCAGGAACAATAGCCCTGGTGTTGATGTGGATGAACAGTCTCAGGAACAATAGCCCTGGTGTTGATGTGGATGAACAGTCTCAGGAACAATAGCGCTGGTGTTGATGTGGATGAACAGTCTCAGGAACAATAGCCCTGGTGTTGATGTGAATGTACTGTCTCAGGAACAATAGTCCTGGTGTTGACGTGGATGAACAATCACAGGAACAACAGCCCTGGTGTTGATGGGATGAACATCCTCAGGAACAATAGCCCTGCTGTTGATATGGATAAACAGTCTCAGGAACAATAGCCCTGGTGTTGATGTCCATGAACTTTATCCGGAACAATAGCCCTGGTGTTGATGTGGATGAAGAGCCTCAGTAACAAAGCTCTGGTGTTGATGTGGATGAACAGGCTCAGGAACAATAGCCCTGGTGTTGATGTCGATGAACTGTCTCAGGGACAATAGCACTGGTGTTGATGGAGATGAACAGTCTCAGGCACAATAGCCCTGCTGTTGATATGGATAAACAGTCTCAGGAACAATAGCCCTGGTGCTGATGTGGATGAATAGTCTCAGGAACATTTGTCCGGGTGCTGATGTGGATGAACAGTGTGAGGAACAATAATCTGATGTTGATGTGGATGAACAATTTCAGGAGCAATGGCTCTACTATTGATGTGGATGAATAGTCTCTGGAACAATAGCCCTGGTGTTGATGTGGCTGAACAGTGTGAAGAGCAATAGCATTGGTGTTGATGTGGATGATAAATCTCAGGAAAAATACCCCTGGTGTTGATGAGGATGAACAATCTCTGGAAAAATGGCCCTGGTGTTGATGTGGATGAACAATCTCAGGAACAATAGCCCTGGTGTTGATGTGGATGAACAATCTCAGGAACAAGAGCCCTGGTGTTGTTGTGGATGAACAGTCTCAGGAACAATAGCCCTGGTGTTGATGTGAATGAACAATCTCAGGAACAAAAGCCCTGGTGTTGATGTGCATGAACAATGTCAGGAAGAATAGCCGTGGTGTTAATGTTGATGAACAATCTCAGGAACAATAGCCCTGGTGTTGATGTGGATGTCCAGTCTCAGGAACAATAGCCCTGGTGCTGATGTGGATGCAGAGTCTCAGGAACAATAGCCCTGGTGTTGATGTGGATGAACAATCTCAGAAACAATAGCCCTGGTGTTGATGTGGATGAACGGTCTCAGGAATAATAGCCCTGGTGTTGATGTGGATGAACAATCTCAGGAACAATAGCCCTGGTGTTGATGTGGATGAACAGTCTCAGGAACAATAGTCCTGGTGTTGATGTGGATGAGCAGTTTCAGGAACATAGCTCTGGTGTTGATGTGGATGAACAGTCTCAGGAACAAAAGTCCTTGTGCTGAATGGCTGAACAGTCTCAGGAACTATAGTCCTTTTGCTGAAGTGGAAGAACAGTGTCAGGAACAGTAGCCCTGGTGTTGATCTGGATATAAAGTCTCAGCAACAATAGCCCGGGTGTTGATGTGGATGAACAGTCTCAGGAACAATAGTCCTGGTGTTGATGTGGATGAACAGTCTCAGGAACAATAGTCCTGGTGTTGATGTGGATGATCAGTCTCAGGAAGAAAGCTCTGGCGTTGATATGGATGAACAATCTCAGGAACAATAGTCCTGGTGCTGATGTGGAAGAACAGTGTGAGGAACAATAGCCCTGGTGTTGATGTGGATGAACAATCATAGCAACTATAGCCCTGGTGTTGATGTGGAGGAACAGTCTCAAGAAAAATAGTCCTGGTGTTGACGTGGATGAACAGTCTCAGGAACAATAGCCCGAGTGTTGATGTGAATGAACAGTCTCAGGAAAAATAGTCCAGCTGTTAATATGGATAAACAGTCTCAGGAACAATAGCCCTGGTGTTGATGTGGATGAACAGTCTCAGGATCAATAGTCCTGGTGTTGATGTGGATGAACAGTCTCAGGAACAATAGCACTGGTGTTGATCTCCATGAACATTCTCCGGAACAATAGCCCTGGTTTTGATGTGGATGAAGAGCCTCAGTAACAAAGCCCTGGTGTTGATGTGGATGAATAGTCTCAGGAACAATAGCCCTGGTGCTGATGTGGATGAACTGTCTCAGGGACAAAAGCACTGGTGTTGATGTAGATGAACAGTCTCAGGCACAATAGCCCTGCTGTTGATATGGATAAACAGTCTCAGGAACAATAGCCCAGGTTATGATGTGGATGAATAGTCTAAGGAACAATAGCCCTGCTTTTGATATGGATAAACAGTCTCAGGAACAATAGCCCTGGTGTTGAAGTCGATGAACATTATCCGGAACAATAGCCCTGGTGATGATGCAGATAAAGAGCCTCAGTAACAACGCGCTGGTGTTGATGTGGATGAACAGTTTCAGGGACAATAGCCATGGTGTAGATGTGGATGAAGAGCCTCAGTAACAAAGCCCTGATGTTGATGTGGATGATGAGTCTCAGCAACAATAGCCCTGGTGTTCATGTGGACGAAACGTTTCAGGAACAATAGCCCTGGTGTTGATGTGGATGAACTGTCTCAGGGACAATAGCCCTGGTGCTGATGTGGATGAAGAGCCTCAGTAAAAAAGCCCTGGTGTCGATGTGGATGAACAGTTTCAGTATCATTATCCCCGATGTTGATGTGGATGAACAATCTCAGGAACAATAGCCCTGGTGTTGATGTGGATGAACAGTCTCAAAAACAATAGCCCTGTTGTTGATGTGGATCAACAGTTTCAGGAACAATAGCCCTGGTGTTGATGTGGATGAGCAGTCTCAGGAACAATAGCCCTGGTGTTGATGTGGATGAACAGTCTCAGGAACAATAGCCCTGGTGTTGATGTGGATGCAGAGTCTCAGGAACAATAGCCCTGGTGTTGATGTGGATGAACAATCTCAGAAACAATAGCCCTGGTGTTGATGTTGATGAACGGTCTCAGGAATAATAGCCCTGGTGTTGATGTGGATGAACAATCTCAGGAACAATAGCCCTGGTGTTGATGTGGATGAACAGTCTCAGGAACAATAGTCCTGGTGTTGATGTGGATGAGCAGTTTCAGGAACATAGCTCTGGTGTTGATGTGGATGAACAGTCTCAGGAACAAAGGTCCTTGTGCTGAATGGCTGAACAGTCTCAGGAACTATAGTCCTTTTGCTGAAGTGGAAGAACAGTGTCAGGAACAGTAGCCCTGGTGTTGATCTGGATATAAAGTCTCAGCAACAATAGCCCTGGTGTTGATGTGGATGAACAGTCTCAGGAACAATAGTCCTGGTGTTGATGTGGATGAACAGTCTCAGGAACAATAGCACTGGTGTTGATCTCCATGAACATTCTCCGGAACAATAGCCCTGGTTTTGATGTGGATGAAGAGCCTCAGTAACAAAGCCCTGGTGTTGATGTGGATGAATAGTCTCAGGAACAATAGCCCTGGTGCTGATGTGGATGAACTGTCTCAGGGACAAAAGCACTGGTGTTGATGTAGATGAACAGTCTCAGGCACAATAGCCCTGCTGTTGATATGGATAAACAGTCTCAGGAACAATAGCCCAGGTTATGATGTGGATGAATAGTCTCAGGAACAATAGCCCTGGTGTTGATGTGGATGAACAGTCTAAGGAACAATAGCCCTGCTTTTGATATGGATAAACAGTCTCAGGAACAATAGCCCTGGTGTTGAAGTCGATGAACATTATCCGGAACAATAGCCCTGGTGATGATGTAGATAAAGAGCCTCAGTAACAACGCGCTGGTGTTGATGTGGATGAACAGTTTCAGGGACAATAGCCATGGTGTAGATGTGGATGAAGAGCCTCAGTAACAAAGCCCTGATGTTGATGTGGATGATGAGTCTCAGCAACAATAGCCCTGGTGTTCATGTGGACGAAATGTTTCAGGAACAATAGCCCTGGTGTTGATGTGGATGAACTGTCTCAGGGACAATAGCCCTGGTGCTGATGTGGATGAAGAGCCTCAGTAAAATGCCCTGGTGTCGATGTGGATGAACAGTTTCAGTATCAGTATCCCCGATGTTGATGTGGATGAACAATCTCAGGAACAATAGCCCTGGTGTTGATGTGGATGAACAGTCTCAAAAACAATAGCCCTGTTGTTGATGTGGATGAACAGTCTCAGGAACAATAGCCCTGGTGTTGATGTGGATGAACAGTCTCAGGAACAATAGCCCTGGTGTTGATGTGAATGAACTGTCTCAGGAACAATAGCCCTGGTGTTGATGTGGATGAACAGTCTCAGGAACAATAGCCTTGGTGTTGATGTGAATGAACTGTCTCAGGAACAATAGTCCTGGTGTTGATGGGATGAACAGTCTCAGGAACAATAGCCCTGCTGTTGATATGGATAAGCAGTCTCAGGAACAATAGCCCTGGTGTTGATGTCCATGAACATTATCCGGAACAATAGCCCTGGTGTTGATGTGGATGAAGAGCCTCAGTAACAAAGCTCTGGTGTTGATGTGGATGAACAGACTCAGGAACAATAGCCCTGGTGCTGATGTCGATGAACTGTCTCAGGGACAATAGCACTGGTGTTGATGGAGATGTACAGTCTCAGGCACAATAGCCCTGCTGTTGATATGGATAAACAGTCTCAGGAACAATAGCCCTGGTGTTGATGTGGATGAATAGTCTCAGGAACATTTGTCCGGGTGCTGATGTGGATGAACAGTGTGAGGAACAATAATCTGATGTTGATGTGGATGAACAATTTCAGGAGCAATGGCTCTACTATTGATGTGGATGAACAGTCTCAGGAACAATAGCCCTGGTGTTGATGTGGCTGAACAGTGTGAAGAACAATAGCCCTGGTGTTGATGTGGATGAACAATCTCAGGAAAAATACCCCTGGTGTTGATGAGGATGAACAATCTCTGGAAAAATGGCTCTGGTTTTGATGTGGATGAACAATCTCAGGAACCATAGCCCTGGTGTTGATGTGGATGAACAATCTCAGGAACAAGAGCCCTGTTGTTGATGTGCATGAACAATCTCAGGAACAATAGCCCTGGTGTTGATGTGGATGTCCAGTCTCAGGAACAATAGCCCAGGTGCTGATGTGGATGTAGAGTCTCAGGAACAATAGCCCTGGTGTTGATGTGGATGAACAATCTCAGAAACAATAGCCCTGGTGTTGATGTGGATATAAAGTCTCAGCAACAAGAGCCCTGGTGTTGTTGTGGATGAACAGTCTCAGGAACAATAGCCCTGGTGTTGATGTGAATGAACAATCTCAGACACAATAGCCCTGATGTTGATGTGCATGAACAATCTCAGGAACAATAGCCCTGGTGTTGATGTGGATGTCCAGTCTCAGGAACAATAGCCCAGGTGCTGATGTGGATGTAGAGTCTCAGGAACAATAGCCCTGGTGTTGATGTGGATGAACAATCTCAGAAACAATAGCCCTGGTGTTGATGTGGATGAACCGTCTCAGGAACAATAGCCCTGCTGTTGATGTGGATGAACAATCTCAGGAACAATAGCCCTGGTGTTGATGTGGATGAACAGTCTCAGGAACAATAGTCCTGGTGTTGATGTGGATGAGCAGTTTCAGGAACATACTTCTGGTGTTGATGTGGATGAAAAGTCTCAGGAACAAACGCCCTGGTGCTGAATGGCTGAACATTCTCAGGAACTATAGTCCTATTGCTGAAGTGGCAGAACAGTGTCAGGAACAGTAGCCCTGGTGTTGATCTGGATATAAAGTCTCAGCAACAATAGCCCGGGTGTTGATGTGGATGAACAGTCTCAGGAACAATGTCCTGGTGTTGATGTGGATGAACAGTCTCAGGAAGAAAGCTCTGGTGTTGATATGGATGAACAATCTCAGGAACAATAGTCCTGGTGCTGATGTGGAAGAACAGTGTGAGGAACAATAGCCCTGGTGTTGATGTGGATGAACAATCTTAGCAACTATAGCCCTGGTGTTCATGTGAATGAACGATCTCAGGAACAATAGCCCTGGTGTTGATGTGGCTGAACAGAGTGAGGAACAATAGCCCTGGTGTCGATGTGGATGAACAGTCTCAGGAGCTATAGCCCTGGTGTTGATGTGGATGAACCGTGTCAGCAACTATAGCCCTGGTGTTGATGTGAATGAACAGTCTCAGTAACCATAGCCCTGGTGTTGATTTGGCTGAACAGTGTGAGGAACAATAGCCCTGGTGTTGATGTGGATGAACAGTCGCAGGAGCAATAGTCCTGGTGTTGATGTGGATGAAGAGTCCCAAGATCAATAGCCCTGGTGTTGATGTGGATGAACAGTCTCACAAACAATAGCTCTGGTGTTGATATGGATGAACATTCTCTGGAGCAATAGCCCTGGTGTTGATGGTAATGAACATTCTCAGTAACAATAGCCCTTGTGTTGATGTGGATGAACAGTCTCAGGAACAACAGTCCTGTTGTTGATGTGGATGAACAGTCTCTTGAGTAATAGCTATGGTGTTGAGATGGATTAACAGTCTCGGGAACAATAGCCCTGGTGTTGATGGTATTGAACAGACTCAGGAACAATAGCCCTGGTGCTGATGTGGATGAGCAGTTTCAGGAACATACTTCTGGTGTTGATGTGGATGAAAAGTCTCAGGAACAAACGCCCTGGTGCTGAATGGCTGAACATTCTCAGGAACTATAGTCCTATTGCTGAAGTGGCAGAACAGTGTCAGGAACAGTAGCCCTGGTGTTGATCTGGATATAAAGTCTCAGCAACAATAGCCCGGGTGTTGATGTGGATGAACAGTCTCAGGAACAATGTCCTGGTGTTGATGTGGATGAACAGTCTCAGGAAGAAAGCTCTGGTGTTGATATGGATGAACAATCTCAGGAACAATAGTCCTGGTGCTGATGTGGAAGAACAGTGTGAGGAACAATAGCCCTGGTGTTGATGTGGATGAACAATCTTAGCAACTATAGCCCTGGTGTTCATGTGAATGAACGATCTCAGGAACAATAGCCCTGGTGTTGATGTGGCTGAACAGAGTGAGGAACAATAGCCCTGGTGTCGATGTGGATGAACAGTCTCAGGAGCTATAGCCCTGGTGTTGATGTGGATGAACCGTGTCAGCAACTATAGCCCTGGTGTTGATGTGAATGAACAGTCTCAGTAACCATAGCCCTGGTGTTGATTTGGCTGAACAGTGTGAGGAACAATAGCCCTGGTGTTGATGTGGATGAACAGTCGCAGGAGCAATAGTCCTGGTGTTGATGTGGATGAAGAGTCCCAAGATCAATAGCCCTGGTGTTGATGTGGGTGAACAGTCTCAGGAACAATAGCCCTGGTGTTGATGTGGATGAACAGTCTCACAAACAATAGCTCTGGTGTTGATATGGATGAACATTCTCTGGAACAATAGCCCTGGTGTTGATGGGAATGATCAGTCTCAGGAACAATAGCCCTGGTGTAGATATGGATGAACAGTCTCAGGAACAACAGGCCTAGTTTTGATGGTAATGAACATTCTCAGTAACAATAGCCCTGGTGTTGATGTGGATGAACAGTCTCAGGAACAACAGTCCTGTTGTTGATGTGGATGAACAGTCTCTTGAGTAATAGCTATGGTGTTGAGATGGATTAACAGTCTCGGGAACAATAGCCCTGGTGTTGATGGTATTGAACAGACTCAGGAACAATAGCCCTGGTGCTGATGTGGATGAACATTCTCAGGAACAATAGCCCTGGTTTTGATGGGAATGAACATTCTCAGGATCCATAGCACTGGTGTTGATGTGGATGAACAGTCTCAGGAACGATAGGTCTGGTGTTGATGTGGGTGAACAGTCTCAGGAACAATAGCCCTGAAGGTGATGTGGATGAACATTTTCAGGAACAATAGCCATGGTGTTGATGTGGATGAGCAGTCTCAGGAACGATAGGCCTGGTGTTGATGTGGGTGAACAGTCTCAGCAACAATAGCCCTGGTGCTGATGTGGATGAACAGTCTAAGGAACAATATGACTGTTATTGATGTTGATGAACAGTGTGAGGAACAAAAGCCCTGGTGTTATTGTTGATGAACAGTCTCAGGAACAATAGCCCTGGTGTTGATGTGGATGAACACTCTCAGGGACAACGCTCAGGCGTTGATGTGAATGAACAGTGTCAGGAACAATAATCCTGGTGTTGATGTGGATGAACAGTCTCAGGAACTAAGATCTGGTGTTGATGTGGATGAGCTATCTCTAGGAACAATAGTCCTCGTGCTGATGTGGATGAACAGGCTCAGGAAAAATAGTCCTGGTGTTGATGTGGATGAACAGTCTCAATAACAGTAGTCCTGGTGCTGATGTGGATGAACAGTCACAGGAAGAGTAGTCCTGGTGTTGATGTGGATGAACAGTGTCAGGAACGATAGGCCTGGTGTTGATGTGGATGAACAGTCTAAGGAACAATAGCCCTGGTGCTGATGTGAATGAACATTCTCAGGAACAATATGACTGTTATTGATGTTGATGAACAGTGTGAGGAACAAAAGCCCTGGTGTTGATGTTGATGAACAGTCTCAGGAACAATAGCTCTGGTGTTGATGTGGATGAACACTCTCAGGGACAAAGCTCTGGCGTTGATGTGAATGAACAGTGTCAGGAACAATAATCCTGGTGTTGATGTGGATGAACTGTCTCAGGAACAAAGATCTGGTGTTGATGTGGATGAACTGTCTCAGGAACAATAGTCCTTGTGCTGATGTGGATGAACAGGCTCAGGAACAATAGTCCTGGTGTTGATGAGGATGAACAGTCTCAGTAACAGTAGTCCTGGTGCTGATGTGGATGTACAGTCGCAGGAACAGTAGTCCTGGTGTTGATGTGGATGAACAGATTCAGCAACAATAGCCCTGGTGTTGATGTGGGTGAACAGTCTCAGGAACAGTAGGCCTGGTTTTGATGTCGAGGAAGAATTTCAGGAACAATAGCCCAGTTGTTGCTGTGGATGAACAGTCGCAGGATCAAAAGTCCTGGTGTTGATGTGGATGAACAGATTCAGCTACAACAGCCCTGGTGTTAATGTGGGTGAACAGTTTCAGGAACAGTAGGCCTGGTGTTGATCTCGATGAAGAATTTCAGGAACAATAGCCCAGTTGTTGCTGTGGATGAACAGTCGCAGGAACAATAGCCCTGGTGTTGATGTGGATGAACAGTCTCAGGAACAATAGCTCTGGAGTTGATATGGATGAACATTCTCAGGAACAACAGCCCTGGTGTTGATGGGAATTATCAGTCTCAGGAACAATAGCCCTGGTGTTGATGTGGATGAACAGTCTCAGGAACAATAGCCCTGTTGTTGATGTGGATGAACAGTCCCTGGAGCAATAGCTCTATTGTTGATATGGATTAACAGTCTCGGGAACAATAGCCCTGGTGTTGATGGGAATGAACAGACTCAGGAACAATAGCCCTGGTGCTGATGTGGATGAACATTCTCAGGAACAATTGCCCTTGTTTTGATGGGAATGAACATTCTCAGGAACCATAGCCCTGGTGTTGATGTGGATGAACAGTCTCAGGAACGATAGGCCTGGTGATGATGTGGGTGAACAGTCTCAGGAACAATAGCCCTGGTGTTGATGTGGATGAACATGTTCAGGAACAATAGCCATGGTGTTGATGGGAATGAACAGACTCAGGAACAATAGCCCTGGTGTTGATGTGGATGAACAGTCTCAGGAACAATAGCCCTGGTGTTGATGTGGATGAAGAGTCCCAAGATCAATAGCCCTGGTGTAGATGTGGGTGATCAGTATCAAGAACAATGGCCCTGGTGTTGATGTGGATTAACAGTCTCAGGAACAATAGCTCTGGTGTTGATATGGATGAACATTCTCAGGAACAATAGCCCTGATGTTGATGGGAATGATCAGTCTCAGGAACAATAGCGCTGGTGTAGATGAGGATTAACAGTCTCAGGAACAATTGGCCTAGTTTTGATGGTAATGAACATTCTCAGTAAAAATAGCCCTGGTGTTGATATGGATTAACAGTGTGAGGAACAATAGCCCTGGTATGGATGTGGATGAACAGTCACAGGAACCATAGCACTGGTGTTGATGTGGATGAACAGTCTCAGGATCAATAGTCCTGGTGTTGATGTGGATGAACAGTCTCATGAACAATAGCACTGGTGTTGATGTCCATGAACATTCTCCGGAACAATAGCCCTGGTTTTGATGTGGATGAAGAGCCTCAGTAACAAAGCCCTGGTGTTGATGTGGATAAATAGTCTCAGGAACAATAGCCCTGGTGCTGATGTGGATGAACTGTCTCAGGGACAAAAGCACTGGTGTTGATGGAGATGAACAGTCTCAGGCACAATAGCCCTGCTGTTGATATGGATAAACAGTCTCAGGAACAATAGCCCAGGTTATGATGTGGATGAATAGTCTCAGGAACAATAGCCCTGGTGTTGATGTGGATGAACAGTCTAAGGAACAATAGCCCTGCTTTTGATATGGATAAACAGTCTCAGGAACAATAGCCCTGGTGTTGAAGTCGATGAACATTATCCGGAACAATAGCCCTGGTGATGATGTAGATAAAGAGCCTCAGTAACAACGCGCTGGTGTTGATGTGGATGAACAGTTTCAGGGACAATAGCCATGGTGTAGATGTGGATGAAGAGCCTCAGTAACAAAGCCCTGATGTTGATGTGGATGATGAGTCTCAGCAACAATAGCCCTGGTGTTCATGTGGACGAAACGTTTCAGGAACAATAGCCCTGGTGTTGATGTGGATGAACTGTCTCAGGGACAATAGCCCTGGTGCTGATGTGGATGAAGAGCCTCAGTAAAAAAGCCCTGGTGTCGATGTGGATGAACAGTTTCAGTATCAGTAACCCCGATGTTGATGTGGATGAACAATCTCAGGAACAATAGCCCTGGTGTTGATGTGGATGAACAGTCTCAAAAACAATAGCCCTGTTGTTGATGTGGATCAACAGTTTCAGGAACAATAGCCCTGGTGTTGATGTGGATGAACAGTCTCAGGAACAATAGGCCTGGTGTTGATGTGGATGAACAGTCTCAGGAACAATAGCCCTGGTGTTGATGTGAATGAACTGTCTCAGGAACAATAGCCCTGGTGTTGATGTGGATGAACAGTCTCAGGAACAATAGCCTTGGTGTTGATGTGAATGAACTGTCTCAGGAACAATAGTCCTGGTGTTGATGGGATGAACAGTCTCAGGAACAATAGCCCTGCTGTTGATATGGATAAACAGTCTCAGGAACACTAGCCCTGGTGTTGATGTCCATGAACATTATCCGGAGCAATAGCCCTGGTGTTGATGTGGATGAAGAGCCTCAGTAACAAAGCTCTGGTGTTGATGTGGATGAACAGACTCAGGAACAATAGCCCTGGTGCTGATGTCGATGAACTGTCTCAGGGACAATAGCACTGGTGTTGATGGAGATGTACAGTCTCAGGCACAATAGCCCTGCTGTTGATATGGATAAACAGTCTCAGGAACAATAGCCCTGGTGTTGATGTGGATGAATAGTCTCAGGAACATTTGTCCGGGTGCTGATGTGGATGAACAGTGTGAGGAACAATAATCTGATGTTGATGTGGATGAACAATTTCAGGAGCAATGGCTCTACTATTGAGGTGGATGAACAGTCTCAGGAACAATAGCCCTGGTGTTGATGTGGCTGAACAGTGTGAAGAACAATAGCCCTGGTGTTGATGTGGATGAACAATCTCAGGAACAATACCCCTGGTGTTGATGAGGATGAACAATCTCTGGAAAAATGGCTCTGGTTTTGATGTGGATGAACAATCTCAGGAACCACAGCCCTGGTGTTGATGTGGATGAACAATCTCAGGAACAAGAGCCCTGTTGTTGATGTGCATGAACAATCTCAGCAACAATAGCCCTGGTGTTGATGTGGATGTCCAGTCTCAGGAACAATAGCCCAGGTGCTGATGTGGATGTAGAGTCTCAGGAACAATAGCCCTGGTGTTGATGTGGATGAACAATCTCAGAAACAATAGCCCTGGTGTTGATGTGGATATAAAGTCTCAGCAACAAGAGCCCTGGTGTTGTTGTGGATGAACAGTCTCAGGAACAATAGCCCTGGTGTTGATGTGAATGAACAATCTCAGACACAATAGCCCCGATGTTGATGTGCATGAACAATCTCAGGAACAATAGCCCTGGTGTTGATGTGGATGTCCAGTCTCAGGAACAATAGCCCAGGTGCTGATGTGGATGTAGAGTCTCAGGAACAATAGCCCTGGTGTTGATGTGGATGAACAATCTCAGAAACAATAGCCCTGGTGTTGATGTGGATGAACCGTCTCAGGAACAATAGCCCTGCTGTTGATGTGGATGAACAATCTCAGGAACAATAGCCCTGGTGTTGATGTGAATGAACATTATCCGGAACAATAGCCCTGGTGATGATGTAGATAAAGAGCCTCAGTAACAACGCGCTGGTGTTGATGTGGATGAACAGTTTCAGGGACAATAGCCATGGTGTAGATGTGGATGAAGAGCCTCAGTAACAAAGCCCTGATGTTGATGTAGATGATGTGTCTCAGCAACAATAGCCCTGGTGTTCATGTGGACGAAACGTTTCAGGAACAATAGCCCTGGTGTTGATGTGGATGAACTGTCTCAGGGACAATAGCCCTGGTGCTGATGTGGATGAAGAGCCTCAGTAAAAAAGCCCTGGTGTCGATGTGGATGAACAGTTTCAGTATCAGTATCCCCGATGTTGATGTGGATGAACAATCTCAGGAACAATAGCCCTGGTGTTGATGTGGATGAACAGTCTCAAAAACAATAGCCCTGTTGTTGATGTGGATCAACAGTTTCAGGAACAATAGCCCTGGTGTTGATGTGGATGAACAGTCTCAGGAACAATAGCCCTGGTGTTGATGTGGATGAACAGTCTCAGGAACAATAGCCCTGGTGTTGATGTGGATGAACAGTCTCAGGAACAATAGCCCTGGTGTTGATGTGAATGAACTGTCTCAGGAACAATAGCCCTGGTGTTGATGTGGATGAACAGTCTCAGGAACAATAGCCTTGGTGTTGATGTGAATGAACTGTCTCAGGAACAATAGTCCTGGTGTTGATGGGATGAACAGTCTCAGGAACAATAGCCCTGCTGTTGATATGGATAAACAGTCTCAGGAACAATAGCCCTGGTGTTGATGTCCATGAACATTATCCGGAACAATAGCCCTGGTGTTGATGTGGATGAAGAGCCTCAGTAACAAAGCTCTGGTGTTGATGTGGATGAACAGACTCAGGAACAATAGCCCTGGTGCTGATGTCGATGAACTGTCTCAGGGACAATAGCACTGGTGTTGATGGAGATGTGCAGTCTCAGGCACAATAGCCCTGCTGTTGATATGGATAAACAGTCTCAGGAACAATAGCCCTGGTGTTGATGTGGATGAATAGTCTCAGGAACATTTGTCCGGGTGCTGATGTGGATGAACAGTGTGAGGAACAATAATCTGATGTTGATGTGGATGAACAATTTCAGGAGCAATGGCTCTACTATTGATGTGGATGAACAGTCTCAGGAACAATAGCCCTGGTGTTGATGTGGCTGAACAGTGTGAAGAACAATAGCCCTGGTGTTGATGTGGATGAACAATCTCAGGAAAAATACCCCTGGTGTTGATGAGGATGAACAATCTCTGGAAAAATGGCTCTGGTTTTGATGTGGATGAACAATCTCAGGAACCATAGCCCTGGTGTTGATGTGGATGAACAATCTCAGGAACAAGAGTCCTGTTGTTGATGTACATGAACAATCTCAGTAACAATAGCCCTGGTGTTGATGTGGATGTCCAGTCTCAGGAACAATAGCCCAGGTGCTGATGTGGATGTAGAGTCTCAGGAACAATAGCCCTGGTGTTGATGTGGATGAACAATCTCAGAAACAATAGCCCTGGTGTTGATGTGGATATAAAGTCTCAGCAACAAGAGCCCTGGTGTTGTTGTGGATGAACAGTCTCAGGAACAATAGCCCTGGTGTTGATGTGAATGAACAATCTCAGACACAATAGCCCTGATGTTGATGTGCATGAACAATCTCAGGAACAATAGCCCTGGTGTTGATGTGGATGTCCAGTCTCAGGAACAATTGCCCAGGTGCTGATGTGGATGTAGAGTCTCAGGAACAATAGCCCTGGTGTTGATGTGGATGAACAATCTCAGAAACAATAGCCCTGGTGTTGATGTGGATGAACTGTCTCAGGAACAATAGCCCTGCTGTTGATGTGGATGAACAATCTCAGGAACAATAGCCCTGGTGTTGATGTGGATGAACAGTCTCAGGAACAATAGTCCTGGTGTTGATGTGGATGAGCAGTTTCAGGAACATACTTCTGGTGTTGATGTGGATGAAAAGTCTCAGGAACAAACGCCCTGGTGCTGAATGGCTGAACATTCTCAGGAACTATAGTCCTATTGCTGAAGTGGCAGAACAGTGTCAGGAACAGTAGCCCTGGTGTTGATATGGATATAAAGTCTCAGCAACAATAGCCCGGGTGTTGATGTGGATGAACAGTCTCAGGAAGAAAGCTCTGGTGTTGATATGGATGAACAATCTCAGGAACAATAGTCCTGGTGCTGATGTGGAAGAACAGTGTGAGGAACAATAGCCCTGGTGTTGATGTGGATGAACAATCTTAGCAACTATAGCCCTGGTGTTCATGTGAATGAACGATCTCAGGAACAAAAGCCCTGGTGTTGATGTGGCTGAACAGAGTGAGGAACAATAGCCCTGGTGTCGATGTGGATGAACAGTCTCAGGAGCTATAGCCCTGGTGTTGATGTGGATGAACAGTGTCAGCAACTATAGCCCTGGTGTTGATGTGAATGAACAGTCTCAGTAACCATAGCCCTGGTGTTGATTTGGCTGAACAGTGTGAGGAACAATAGCCCTGGTGTTGATGTGGATGAACAGTCGCAGGAGCAATAGTCCTGGTGTTGATGTGGATGAAGAGTCCCAAGATCAATAGCCCTGGTGTTGATGTGGGTGAACAGTCTCAGGAACAATAGCCCTGGTGTTGATGTTAATGAACAGTCTCACAAACAATAGCTCTGGTGTTGATATGGATGAACATTCTCTGGAACAATAGCCCTGGTGTTGATGGGAATGATCAGTCTCAGGAACAATAGCCCTGGTGTAGATATGGATGAACAGTCTCAGGAACAACAGGCCTAGTTTTGATGGTAATGAACATTCTCAGTAACAATAGCCCTGGTGTTGATGTGGATGAACAGTCTCAGGAACAACAGTCCTGTTGTTGATGTGGATGAACAGTCTCTTGAGTAATAGCTATGGTGTTGAGATGGATGAACAGTCTCGGGAACAATAGCCCTGGTGTTGATGGGATTGAACAGACTCAGGAACAATAGCCCTGGTGCTGATGTGGATGAACATTCTCAGGAACAATAGCCCTGGTTTTGATGGGAATGAACATTCTCAGCATCCATAGCACTGGTGTTGATGTGGATGAACAGTCTCAGGAAGGATAGGTCTGGTGTTGATGTGGGTGAACAGTCTCAGGAACAATAGCCCTGAAGGTGATGTGGATGAACATTTTCAGGAACAATAGCCATGGTGTTGATGTGGATGAGCAGTCTCAGGAACGATAGGCCTGGTGTTGATGTGGGTGAACAGTCTCAGCAACAATAGCCCTGGTGCTGATGTGGATGAACAGTCTAAGGAACAATATGACTGTTATTGATGTTGATGAACAGTGTGAGGAACAAAAGCCCTGGTGTTGTTGTTGATGAACAGTCTCAGGAACAATAGCCCTGGTGTTGATGTGGATGAACACTCTCAGGGACAACGCTCAGGCGTTGATGTGAATGAACAGTGTCAGGAACAATAATCCTGGTGTTGATGTGGATGAACAGTCTCAGGAACTAAGATCTGGTGTTGATGTGGATGAGCTATCTCTAGGAACAATAGTCCTTGTGCTGATGTGGATGAACAGGCTCAGGAAAAATAGTCCTGGTGTTGATGTGGATGAACAGTCTCAATAACAGTAGTCCTGGTGCTGATGTGGATGAACAGTCACAGGAAGAGTAGTCCTGGTGTTGATGTGGATGAACAGTGTCAGGAACGATAGGCCTGGTGTTGATGTGGATGAAAAGTCTAAGGAACAATAGCCCTGGTGCTGATGTGGATGAACATTCTCAGGAACAATATGACTGTTATTGATGTTGATGAACAGTGTGAGGAACAAAAGCCCTGGTGTTGATGTTGATGAACAGTCTCAGGAACAATAGCTCTGGTGTTGATGTGGATGAACACTCTCAGGGACAAAGCTCTGGCGTTGATGTGAATGAACAGTGTCAGGAACAATAATCCTGGTGTTGATGTGGATGAACTGTCTCAGGAACAAAGATCTGGTGTTGATGTGGATGAACTGTCTCAGGAACAATAGTCCTTGTGCTGATGTGGATGAACAGGCTCAGGAACAATAGTCCTGCTGTTGATGAGGATGAACAGTCTCAGTAACAGTAGTCCTGGTGCTGATGTGGATGTACAGTCGCAGGAACAGTAGTCCTGGTGTTGATGTGGATGAACAGATTCAGCAACAATAGCCCTGGTGTTGATGTGGGTGAACAGTCTCAGGAACAGTAGGCCTGGTGTTGATGTCGAGGAAGAATTTCAGGAACAATAGCCCAGCTGTTGCTGTGGATGAACAGTCGCAGGATCAATAGTCCTGGTGTTGATGTGGATGAACAGATTCAGCTACAACAGCCCTGGTGTTAATGTGGGTGAACAGTTTCAGGAACAGTAGGCCTGGTGTTGATCTCGATGAAGAATTTCAGGAACAATAGCCCAGTTGTTGCTGTGGATGAACAGTCGCAGGAACAATAGCCCTGGTGTTGATGTGGATGAACAGTCTCAGGAACAATAGCTCTGGAGTTGATATGGATGAACATTCTCAGGAACAACAGCCCTGGTGTTGATAGGAATTATCAGTCTCAGGAACAATAGCCCTGGTGTTGATGTGGATGAACAGTCTCAGGAACAATAGCCCTGTTGTTGATGTGGATGAACAGTCCCTGGAGCAATAGCTCTATTGTTGATATGGATTAAAAGTCTCGGGAACAATAGCCCTGGTGTTGATGGGAATGAACAGACTCAGGAACAATAGCCCTGGTGCTGATGTGGATGAACATTCTCAGGAACAATTGCCCTTGTTTTGATGGGAATGAACATTCTCAGGAACCATAGCCCTGGTGTTGATGTGGATGAACAGTCTCAGGAACGATAGGCCTGGTGATGATGTGGGTGAACAGTCTCAGGAACAATAGCCCTGGTGTTGATGTGGATGAACATGTTCAGGAACAATAGCCATGGTGTTGATGGGAATGAACAGACTCAGGAACAATAGCCCTGGTGTTGATGTGGATGAACAGTCTCAGGAACAATAGCCCTGGTGTTGATGTGGATGAAGAGTCCCAAGATCAATAGCCCTGGTGTAGATGTGGGTGATCAGTATCAAGAACAATGGCCCTGGTGTTGATGTGGATTAACAGTCTCAGGAACAATAGCTCTGGTGTTGATATGGATGAACATTCTCAGGAACAATCGCCCTGATATTGATGGGAATGATCAGTCTCAGGAACAATAGCGCTGGTGTAGATGAGGATTAACAGTCTCAGGAACAATTGGCCTAGTTTTGATGGTAATGAACATTCTCAGTAAAAATAGCCCTGGTGTTGATATGGATTAACAGTGTGAGGAACAATAGCCCTGGTATGGATGTGGATGAACAGTCACAGGAACCATAGCACTGGTGTTGATGTGGATGAACAGTCTCAGCATCTATAGCCCTGGAATTGATGTGAATGAACAGTCTCAGGAACAATAGCCATGGTGTTGATGTGGCTAAACAGTGTGAGAAAAAATAGCCCTGGTGTTGATGTGGATGAACAGTCGCAGGAGCAATAGTCCTGGTGTTGATGTGGATGAAGAGTCCCAAGATCAATAGCCCTGGTGTTGATGTGGGTGAACAGTCTCAGGAACAATAGCCCTGTTGTTGATGTGGTTGTACAGTCTCAGGAACAATAGCTCTGGTGTTGATATGGATGAACATTCTCAGGAACAATAGCCCTGGTGTTGATGGGAATGATCAGTCTCAGGAACAATAGCCCTGGAGTAGATGTGGATGAATCTTCTCAGGAACAATAGGCCTAGATTTGATGGTAATGGAAATTCTCAGTAACAATAGCCCTGGTGTTGATGTGGATGAACAGTCTCAGGAACAATAGCCCTGAAGTTGATGTGGATGAACAGTCTCAGGAACAATATCCCTGATGTTGATGTGGGTGAACAGTCTCAGGAACAATAGCCCTGGTGTTGATCTGCATGAACAGTCTCCGGAACAATAGCCCTGGTTTCGATGGGAATGAACAGTCTCAGGAACAATAGCCTTGGTGCTGATGTGGATGAACACTCTCAGGAACAATAGCCCTGGTTTTGATGGGAATGAACATTCTCAGGAACCATAGCCCTGGTGTTGATGTTGATGAACATTCTCAGGAACGATAGGCCTGGTGTTAATGTGGGAGAACAGTCTCAGGAGCAATAGCCCTGGTGTTGATGTGGATGACCATTTTCAGGAAGAGTAGCCATGGTGTTGATGTGGATGAACAGTCTCAGGAACTATAGCCCTGATGTTGATGTGGATGAACAGTCTCAGCAACAATATCCCTGATGTTGATGTGGGTGAACAGTCTCAGGAACAATAGCCCTGGTTTTGATCTGCATGAACAGTCTCAGGAACAATAGCTCTGGTAATGATATGGATGAACAGTCTCAGGAACAATAGCCCTGGTGTTGATGTGGATGAACAGTCTAAGGAACAATAGGCCTAGTGTTGATGGGAATGAACAGTCTCAGGAACAATAGCCCTGGTGTTGATGTGGATGAACAGTCTCAGGAACAATAGCCGTGGTGTTGATGTGGATCAAGAGTCTCAGGAACAATAGCTTTGGTGTTGATGTGTATAAACATTCTCAGGAACAGTAGCCCTGGTGTTGATGTGGATGAAGAGTCCCAAGATCAATAGCCCTGTTGTTGATCTGGGTGAACAATCTCAGGACCAATAGCCCTGCTGTTGATGTGGATGAACAGTCTCAGGAACAATAGCTCTGGTGTTGATATAGATGAATATTCTCAGGAACAATAACCCTGGTGCTGATGGGAATGATCAGTCTCAGGAACAATAGCCCTGGTGTAGATGTGGATGAAGAGTGTCAGGAACAATAGCTTTGGTGTTGATGTGTATAAACATTCTCATGTACAGTAGCCCTGGTGTTGATGTGGATGAACAGTCTCAGGAACAATAGCTCTGGTAATGATATGGATGAACTGTCTCATGAACAATAGCCCTCGTGTTGATGTGGATGAACAATCTCCGGAACAATAGCTCTGGTAATGATATGGATGAACAGTCTCATGAACAATAGCCGTTGTGTTGATGTGGATGAACAGTCTAAGGGACAATAGTCCTCGTGTTGATGGGAATGAACAGTCTCAGGAACAATAGCCCTGGTGTTGATGTGGATGAACAGTCTCAGGAACAATAGCTCTGGTAATGATATGGATGAACAGTCTCATGAACAATAGCCCTGGTGTTGATGTGGATGAACAGTCTAAGGAACAATAGTCCTGGTGTTGATGAGATTGAACATTCTCAGGAACAATAGCCCTGGTGATGATGTGGAAGAACAGTCTCAGGAACAATAGCCCTGGTGTTGATGTGGATGAACAGACTCATGAGCAATAGTCCTGGTGTTGATGTTGATTTACCGTCTCAGGAAAATTAGCTCTGGTGTTGCTATGTATGAACATTCTCAGGATCAATAGCACTGGTGCTGATTGCAATGAACAGTCTCAGGAACAATCGCCCTGGTGTTGATGTGGATGAACAGTCTCAGGAACAATAGCCATGGTGTTGATGTGGATGAACAGTCTCAGGAATAATAGCCTGGTTTTGATGGGAATGAACATTCTCAATAACAATAGCCCTGATGTTGTTGTGGATGAACTGTCTCAGGAACAAAAGCCCTGGTGTTGATGGGAATGAACATTCTCTGGAAAAATAGCCCTGGTGTTGATGTGGATGAACAGTCTCAGGAATGATAGTCCAGGTTTTGATGTGGATGAACAGTCTCAGGAACAATAGCCCTGGTGTTGATTTGGGTGAACTGTCTCAGGAACAATAGCCCTGGTGTTGATGTGGATTAACAGTCTCAGGAACAATAGCTCTGGTAATGATATGGATGAACAGTCTCATGAACAATAGCCCTGGTGTTGGTGTGGATGAACAGTCTAAGGAACAATAGTCCTAGTGTTGATGGGAATGAACAGTCTCAGGAACAATAGCCCTTGTGTTGATGTGAATGAACATTCTCAGGAACAATAGCCCTGGTGTTGATGAGGTTGAACAGTCTCAGGAACGATAGTCCAGGTTTTGATGTGGATGAACAGTCTCAGGAACAATAGCCCTGGAGTTGATTTGGGTGAACTGTCTCAGGAACAATAGCCCTGGTGTTGAAGTGGATGAACAGTCTCAGGGACAATAGTCCTGGAGTTGATGTGGATGAACAGTCTCAGGAACAATAGCCATGGTGTTGATGTGGATGAACAGTCTCAGGAATAATAGCCTGGTTTTGATGGGAATGAACATTCTCAATAACAATAGCCCTGGTGTTGTTGTGGATGAACTGTCTCAGCAACAAAAGCGCTGGTGTTGATGGAAATGATCATTCTCCGGAAAAATAGCCCTGGTGTTGATGTGGATGAACAGTCTCAGGAACGATAGTCCAGGTTTTGATGTGGATGAACAGTCTCAGGAACAATAGCCCTGGTGTTGATGTGGATGAACAGTATCAGGAACAATGGCTCTGGTGTTGATATGGATGGACAGTCTCATGAACAATAGCTCTGGTGTTGATGTGGGCGAACATTCTAAGGAAAAATAGCACTACTGATGATGGGAATGAACAGTCTCAGGAACAATAGCCCTGGTGTGGATGTGGATGAGCAGTCTCAGGTACAATAGTTCTGGTGTTGATGTGGATGAACTGTCTCAGGAACAATAGACCTGGTGTTGATGTGGATGAACAATTTCAGGAACAATAGCCCTGGTGTTGATGTGGATGAACAGTCGCAGGAGCAATATTCCTGGTGTTGAGGTTGATGAACAGTCTCAGGAGCAATAGCTCTGGTGTTGATGGGAATGAACAGACTCACGAACAATAGCCCTGGTGTTGATGGGAATGAACAGTCTCAGGAACAATCGCCCTGGTCTTGATGTGGATGAACATTCTCAGGAAGAATAGAACTGGTTTCGATGGGAATGAACATTCTCTGGAACAGAAGCACTGGTGTTGAGGTGGATGAACTGTCTCAGGAAATAAAGCCCTGGTGTTGATGTGGATGAACATTCTCAGGAACAATAGCTCTGCTGATGCTATGGATTAACAGTCTGAGGAACAACAGCACTGGAGTTGAAGTGCATGAACATTCTCACGAACAATAGCCCTTGTGCTGGTGTGGAAGAATAGTCTCAGGAACAATAGCCCTGATGTTGATGTGGATGAACATTCTCAGGAACAATAGCCCTGGTGTTGATGTGGATGAACATTTTCAGGAACAATAGCAATGGTGTTGATGTGGATGAACAGTCTCAGGAACAATAGTTCTGGTGCTGAGGTGGATGAACAGTCTCAGGAACAATAGCTTTGGTGTTGATGTTGACAAACATTCTCAGGAAAAATAGCCCTGGTGTTGATGTGGATGAACAATTTCAGGAACAATAGCCCTGGTGTTGATGTGGATGAACAGTCTCAGGAACGATAGGCCTGTTGTTGAATAGGGTGAATAGTCTCAGGAAAAATAGCCCTGGTGTTGATGTGGATGAACAGTCTCAGGAACAATCGGCCTGGTGTTCATGTGGATGAACAGTCTCAGGAACAATAGCCCTGGTGTTGATGTGGATGAACTTTCTCAGGAACAATAGCCCTGGTGTTGATGTGGATCAGCATTTTCAGGAACAATAGCCATGGCGTTGCCGTGGATGAACATTTTTAGGAACGATAGGCCTCGTGTTGATATGGGTGAACAGTCTCAGGAACGCTAGGTCTGGTGTTGATGAGGGTGAACAGTCTCAGGAACATTAGCCCTGGTGTTGATGTGGATGAAGATTTTCAGGAACAATAGCCATGGTGTTGATGTGGATGAACAGTCTCTTCAGCAAAAGGCCAGGTGTTGATGTGGATGAACAGTCTCAGGAACTATAGCCTGGTGTTGATGTGGACGAACATTCTCAGGAACAATAGCGCTGGTGTTGATGACGCTATGGAGTCTCAGGAAAAATAGCGTTGGTGTTGATCTGGATAAACATTCTCAGGAACAATATCCCTGGTGTTGATGTGGATGAACATTCTCAGGAACAGTCGCCCTGGTGTTGATGTGGATGAAGATTTTCAGGAACAATAGCGCTGGTGTTGATGACGCTATGGAGTCACAGGAAAAATAGCATTGGTGTTGATCTGGATAAACATTCTCAGGAACAATATCCCTGGTGTTGATGTGGATGAACATTCTCAGGAACAGTCGCCCTTGTGTTGATGTTGCTGAACAATTTCAGGACCAGTAGCCCTGGTGTTGATGTGGATGAACATTTTCAGGAACAATAACCATGGTGGTGATATGGATGAACAGTCTCAGGAACAATAGGCCTGGTGTTGATGTGCATGAACATTTTCAGGAGCTATAGCCCTGGTGTTGATGTGGATCAACAGTCTCAGGAACGATAGTCCTGGTGTTGATGTGGATTAACAGTCTCAGGAACAATAGCCCTGGTGTTGATGTGGATGAACAGTCTCAGGAACAATAGCCCTGATGTTGATGTGGATGAACAGTCTCAGGAGCTATAGCCCTGGTGTTGATGTGGATGAACAGTCTCAGGAACGATATTCCTGGTGTTGATGTGGATGATCAGTCTTATGAACAATAGCCCTGATGTTGATGTGGATGAACAGTCTCAGGAAAAATAGCCCTGGTGTTGTTGAGGGTGAACCTGTCTCAGGAACAATAGCCCTGGTGTTGATGTGGATGAACAGTCTCAGGAACAATGGCTCTGGTGTTGATATGGAAGAACAGTCTCATGAACAATAGCCCTGGTGTTGATGTGGATGAACAGTCTGAGGAACAATAGATCTGATTTTGATGTGGATGAACTGTCTCAGGAACTATAGTCCTGGTGTTGATGTGGACGAACATTCTCAGGAACAATAGCCCTGGTGTTGATGACGCAATGGAGTCTCAGAGAAAATAGCTCTGGTTTTGATCTGGATAAAAATTCTCAGGAACAATAGCCCTGGTGTTGATGTGGATGTACATTCTCAGGAACAGTAGCCAACGTGTTGATGAGGATGAACAGTCTCAGGAACAATAGCCCTGGAGTTGATATGGATTAACAGTCTCAGGAACAAGAGCCCTGGTGTTGATGTGGATGAGCAGTCTCAGGAACAATAGTACTGGTTTTGATGTGGATGAACAGTCTTAAGAACAATAGCCCTGGTGTTGATGAGTATGAACGGTCTCAGGAACAATAGCCCTGGTGCTGATGGGAATGAACTGTCTCAGGAAAAAAAGCCCTGGTGTTGAAGTGGATGAACAGTCTCTGTAGCAATAGGCCTGTTGTTGATGTGGATGAAAAGTCTCTTCAGCAAAAGTCCTGGTGTTGATATGGATTATCAGTCTCAGGAACAATAGCCCTGGTGTTGATGTGGATGAACAGTCTCAGGAACAATAGCCCTGGTTTTGATGCGAATGAACATTCTCAGGTACAATAGCCCTTGTGTTGATGTGGAAGAGTAGTCTGAGGAACAATAGCCCTGCTGTTGATGCGGATGAACATTTTGAGGAACAATAGCCCTGTTGTAGATGTGGATGAACAATCTCAGAAACGATAGGCCTGGTGTTCATGTGGGTGAACAGTCTCAGGAACAATAGCCCTGGTGTTGATGTGGATGAACAGTCGAAGGAATATTCGACCTGATATTGATGTGGGTGAACAGTCTCAGGAACAATTGCGCTGGTGTTGATGTGGGTGAACAGTCTCAGGAACAATCGCACTGGTGTTGATGTGGATGAACAATCTAAGGAGCAATAGTCCAGCTGTTGATGGGAAAGAACAGTCTCAGGAACAATAGCCCTGGTGTTGATGTGGATGAACAGTCTCAGGAACAATAGTCCTCGTGATGATGTGGACGAACATTCTCAGGAACAGTAGCCGTGGTGTTGATGTGGATGAAGAGTATCAGGAACAAAGCTTTGGTGTTGATGTGGATAAACATTCTCAGGAACAATAGTCCTGGCGTTGATGTGGACGAACATTCTCAGGAACAGTAACCCTGGTGTTGATGTGGATAAACATTCTCAGGAACAATAGCCCTGGTGTTGATGTGGATGAACAGTCTCAGGAACAATGGTCCGGTGTTGCTGTGGATGAACATTCTCAGGAACAATAGCCCTGGTGTTGATGTGGATGAACAGTCTCAGGAACAATAGCCCTGGTTTTGATGGGAATGAACATTCTCAGAAACAATAGCCCTGGTATTGATGTGGATGAACATTCTCAAGAACAATACCCCTGGTGTTGATGTGGATGAACTGTCTCAGGAACAAAAGCCCTAGTGTTGATGTGGATGAACAGTCGCAGGAACAATAGCCATGGTGTTGAATTGGAGGAACAGTCTCAGGAATAATAGCCCTCGTTTTGATGGGAATGAACATTCTCAAGAATAATACCCCTGGTGTTGATGTGGATGAACATTTCCAGGAACATTATCCCTGGTGTTGATGTGGATGAACAGTCTCAGGAACAATAGCCGTCATGTTGATGTGGGTGAACAGTCTCAGGAACAATAGCCCTGGTTTTCATGTGGCTGAACAGTCTCAGGAACAATAGCCCTGGTGTAGATATGGATGAACAGTCTCAGGAACATTAGCTTTTGTGTTGATGTTGATAAACATTCTCAGGAAGAACAGCCCTGGTGTTGATATGGCTGAAGAGTCTCAGGAACAATGGTTCTCGTGTTGATCTGGATGAACTGTCTCAGGAACAACAGTCCTGATGTTTATGTGGCTAAACAGTCTCAGGAACAATAGCCCTGGTGTTAATGTGGATGAACAGTCTCTTGAGCAATAGCCCTGGTGCTGATGTGGATAAACTTTCGCAGGAACAATAGCTCTGGTGTTGATATGGACGAACATCCTCAGGATCATTACACTGGTGTTGCTGTGGATGAATATTCTCAGGAACAATCGCACTGATACAGATGTGGATGAACAGTTTTTTGAACAATAGCCCTGGTGTTGATGGGAATGAACAGTCTCAGGAACAATAGCATTGGTGTTGTTCAGAATGAACAGCCTCAGGAACAATAGCCCTGGTGTAGATGTGGCTGAACATTCTCAGGAACAATAGCCCTGATGTTGATGCGGATGACCTGTCTCAGGAACAATAGCCCTGATGTTGATATGGATGTACAATCTCAGGAACAATAGTCCTGGTGTTGCTGCGGGTGTACAGTCTCAGGAACAATAGCCCTGGTGTTGATGTGGAAGAACATTTTTAGGAACAATAGCCCTGTTGTTGATGTGGATGAACATTTTTCGCTACAAAGCCCTGGTGTACATATGGATGAACGTCTCAGGAACATTAGCTTTGGTGTTGATGTGGATAAACGTTCTCAGGAAGAACAGCCCTGGTGTTGATATGGATGAACAGTCTCAGGAACATCAGCTTTGGTGTCGATGTGGATGAACATTCTCAGGAACAATAGCCCTGGTGTTGATGTGAATGAACAGTCTCAGGAACAATAGCTCTGGTGTTGATGTGGATGAACTGTCTCAGGAACAATAGTCCTGGCGTTAATGTGGATGAACACTCTCAGAAACAATAGCCCAGGTGTTGATGTGGATGAACATTCTCAGGAACAATAGCCCTGGTGTTGCTGTGGATGAACATTCTCAGGAACAATAGCACTGGTGTTGATGTGGAGGAACATTCTCAGGAACAATAGCCCTGGAGTTGATGTGGATGTACAGTCTCAGGAACAACAGTCCTGGTGTTAATGTGGATGAACATTCTCAGGAACAATAGCCCCTGTGTTGATTTGGATGAACAGTCTCAGGAACGATTGTCCTGGTGTTTATGTGGCTAAACATTCTTAGGAACAATAGACCTGCTGTTGATGTGGATGAACAGTCTCAGGAACAATAGCCCTGGTGTTGAAGGGAATGCACAGTCGAAGGAACAATAGCCCTTGTTTTTATGTGGATGAACATTCTCAGGAACAATAGTCCTGGTGTTTATGTGGCTAAACATTCTTAGGAACAATAGCCCTGCTGTTGATGTGGATGAACAGTCTCAGGAACAAAAGCCCTTGTGTTGATGAAAAATTTCAGGAACAACAGCTCTTGTGTTTATGTGGATGTACAGTCTCAGGAACAATAGTCCTGGTGTTGATGTGGATCAACATTTACAGGAACAACAGCCCTGGTGATATTGATGAACAGTCTCAGGAACAACAGTCCTGGTGTTGATGTGGATGAACATTCTCAGGAACAATAGCCCTGGTGTTGATGTGGATGAACAGTCTCACGTACAATAGCCCTGGTGTTGATGTGGATGGACAGTCTCAGGAACAATAGCCCTGGTGTTGATGTTAATGAACATTCTCAGGAACAATAGACTTGGTGTTGAAGTGGATAAACATTCTCAGGTAGAACAGCCCTGGTCCTGATATGGATGAACAGTCTCAGGAACAATGGTTCTGGTGTTGATGTGAATGAACAGTCTCAGGACCAATAGTCCTGGTGTTGATGTTAATGAACATTCTCAGGAACAATAGCCCTGGTGTTGATGTGGATGAAGATTCTCAGGAACAATAGCCCTGGTGTTGATGTGGATGAAGATTCTCAGGAACAATAGCCCTGGTGTTCATGTGTATGAACAGTCTCGGGAACTATAGCCCTGGTGTTGCTCTGGATGAACATTCTCAGGAACAATAGCCCTGGCTTTGATGTGGATGTACAGTCACAGGAACAATCGTCGTGGTTTTGATGTGAATGAACATTCTCAGGAACAATAGACTTGGTGTTGATGTGGATGTACAGTCTCAGGAACAATAGCCCTGGTGTTGATGTTAATGAACATTCTCAGGAACAATAGACTTGGTGTTGAAGTGGATAAACATTCTCAGGTAGAACAGCCCTGGTCCTGATATGGATGAACAGTCTCAGGAACAATGGTTCTGGTGTTGATGTGAATGAACAGTCTCAGGAACAATAGTCCTGGTGTTGATGTGAATGAACATTCTCAGGAACAATAGCCCTGGTGTTGATGTGGATAGACAGTCTCAGGAACAATAGCCCTGGTGTTGATGTGGTTGAACATTCTCATTAACAATCGTCCTGGTGTTGATGTGGATGAAGATACTCAGGTACAATTTCCCTGGTGTTGATGTGGATGAACTGTCTCTGGAACAATAGCCCTGGTGTTGTTGTGGATGAACATTTTTAAGAACAATAGCCCTGTTGTAGATATGGATGAACAGTCTCAGGAACAATAGCTTTGGTGTTGAAGTGGATAAACATTCTCAGGAAGAACAGCCCTGGTCCTGATATGGATGAACAGTCTCAGGAACAATGGTTCTGGTGTTGATGTGAATGAACAGTCTCAGGACTAATAGTCCTGGTGTTGATGTTAATGAACATTCTCAGGAACAATAGCCCTGGTGTTGATGTGGATGAAGATTCTCAGGAACAATAGCCCTGGTGTTAATGTGTATGAACAGTCTCGGGAACTATAGCCCTGGTGTTGCTCTGGATGAACATTCTCAGGAACAATAGCCCTGGCTTTGATGTGGATGTACAGTCTCAGTAACAATCGTCGTGGTTTTGATGTGAATGAACATTCTCAGGAACAATAGACTTGGTGTTGATGTGGATGTACAGTCTCAGGAACAATAGTCCTGGTGTTGATGTGGATGAACATTCTCAGGAACAATAGCCCTGGTGTTGATGTGGATGTACAGTCTCAGGAACAATAGTCCTGGTGTTGATGTGGATGAACATTCTCAGGAAAAATAGCCCTGGTGTTGATGTGGATGTTCATTCTCAGGATCAATAGCCCTGGTTTTGATGTGGATGAACAGTCTAAGGAATAATCGTTCTGGAGTTGTTGTGGATGAACATTGTCAGGAACAATAGCCCTGATGTTGATGTGGATCAACATTTTCAGGAACAATAGAACTGGTGTTGATATGGATGAACAGTCTCAGGAGCAATAGTCCTGGTGTTGATGTGGATGAACATTCTCAGGGACAATAGCCCTGGTTTTGATGTGGATGAAGACTATCAGGAACAACAGCCCTGGTTTTGATATGGATGAACAGTCTCAGGAACAGCAGTCCTGGTGTTGATGTGGATGAACATTCTCAGGAACAATAGCCCTGGTGTTGATCTGGATGAAGATACTCAGGAACAATAGCACTGGTGTTGATGTGGATGAACATTGTCAGGAACAATAGCCCTGGTGTTGATGCGGATGAACATTGTCAGGAACAATAACCCTGGTGTTGATGCGGATGAACATTGTCAGGAACAATAACCCTGGTGTTGATGTGGATGAATATTTTCAGGAACAATAGCACTGGTGCTGATATGGATGAACAGTCTCAGGAGCAACAGTCCAGGTGTTGATTTGGATGAACATTTGCAGGAACAACAGCCCTGGTGTTGATATGGATGAACAGTCTCAGGAACAACAGTCCTGGTGTTGATGTGGATGAACATTCTCAGGAACAATAGACCTGCTGCTGTTGTGGATGAACAGTCTCAGGAACAATAGCTCTGGTGCTGATATGGATGAACAGTCTCAGGAGCAACAGTCCAGGTGTTGATTTGGATGAACATTTGCAGGAACAACAGCCCTGGTGTTGATATGGATGAACATTCTCAGGAACAATAGTCCTGGTGTTTATGTGGCTAAACATTCCTGGGAACAATAGCCCTGCTGTTGATGTGGATGAGCAGTCTCAGGAACAAAGGCCATTGTGTTGATGTTGATGAACAGTCTCAGGAACAATAGCCCTTGTGTTTATGTGGATGTACAGTCACAGGAACAATAGTCCTGGTGATATGGATGAACAGTCTCAGGAACAACAATCCTGGTGTTGATGTGGATGAACATTCTCAGGAACAATAGCCCTGGTTTTGATGGGAATGAACAATCAATGGAACAATAGCCCTGGTTTTGATGTGGATGAACAGTCTCAGGAACAACAGTCCTGGTGTTGATGTGGATGAACATTCTCAGGAACAATAGACCTGCTGCTGTTGTGGATGAACAGTCTCAGGAACAATAGCCCTGGTGTTGATGGGAATGCGCAGTCTAAGGAACAATAGCCCTTGTGTTTATGTGGATGCACAGTCTCAGGAACAATAGTCCTGTTGTAGATTTGGATTAACAGTTGCAGGAACAATAGCCCTGGTGTTGATTTGGATGAACTGTCTCTTGAACAATAGCCCTGGTGCTGATGGGGATGATCATTCTCAGGAACAATAGCCCTGGTGTTGATGTGGAGGATCATTCTCAGGAACAATAGCCCTGGAGTTGATGTGGATGTACAGTCTCAGGAACAATAGTCCTGATGTTGATGTGGATAAACATTCTCAGGAACAATAGCTCTGGTGTTGATGCTGATGAACTTTTGCAGGAACAACAGCCCTTGTGTTGATATGGATGAACAGTCTCAGGAACAACAGTCCTGGTGTTGATGTGGATGAACATTCTCAGGAACAGTAGCCCTTGTGTTGATGTGGCTGAACAGTCTCAGGAACGATAGTCCTAGTGTTTATGTGGCTAAACATTCTTAGGAACAATAGACCTGCTGTTGATGTGGAGGAACAGTCTCAGGAACAATAGCTCTGGTGTTGATGGGAATGCGCATTCTAAGGAACAATAGCCCTTGTGTTTATGTGGATGAACATTCTCAGGAACAATAGCCCTGCTGTTGATGTGGATGAACAGTCTCAGGAACAAAAGCCCTTGTGTTGATGTGGATGAACAGTCTCAGGAACAATAGCCCTTGTGTTGATGTGGATGTACAGTCTCAGGAACAATAGTCCTGGTGTTGATGTGGATGAACATTTACAGGAACAACAGCCCTGGTGATATGGATGAACAGTCTCAGGAACAACAATCCTGGTGTTGATGTGGATGAACATTCTCAGGATCAAAAGCCCTGGTGTTGATGTGGATGAACAGTCTCACGTACAATAGCCCTGGTGTTGATGTGGATGAACAGTCTCAGGAACAATAGCCCTGGAATTGATGGGAATGAACATTCTCACGAACAATAGCCCTGGTGTTGGTGTGGATGAACAGTCTCAGGAACATTGGCCCTTTTGTTGATGGGAATGAACAATCTCAGGAACAATAACCCTGGCGTTGATGTGGATGAACAGTCACAGGAACAATAGTCCTGGTGTTGATGTGACTGAACAGTCTCAGGAACAATCGCTCTGGTGTTGATGTGGTTGAACAGTCTCAGGAACAATAGCACTGGTTTTGATGGGAATGAACAATCAATGGAACAATAGCCCTGGTTTTGATGTGGATGCACAGTCTCAGGAACAATAGTCCTGGTTTTGATGTGGATTAACAGTTGCAGGAACAATAGCCCTGGTTATGATGTGGATGACCAGTCTCAGGAACAAAAGCCCTCATGTTGATGTGGATGTACAATCTCAGGAACAATCGTCCTGGTGTTGATGTGGGTGCACAGTCACTGGAACAATAGCCCTGGTGTTGATGTGGATGAACTGTCTCAGGAACAACAGCCCTGGTGTTGATGGGAATGAACATTCTCTAGAACAATAGCCCTGGTGTTGTTGTGGATGAACATTTTTAAGAACAATCGCCCTGGTGTTGATGTGGATGAACATTCTCAGGAACAATCGCACTGGTACAGATGTGGATGAACAGTTTTTTGAACAATAGCCCTGGTGTTGATGGGAATGAACAGTCTCAGGAACAATAGCATTGGTGTTGTTCAGAATGAACAGCCTCAGGAACAATAGCCCTGGTGTTGACGTGGATGAACATTCTTAGGAACAATAGCCCTGATGTTGATGTGCTTGACCTGTCTCAGGAACAATAGCCCTGATGATGATGTGGATGACCAGTCTCAGGAACAAAAGCCCTCATGTTGATGTGGATGTACAGAGTCAGCAACAATCGTCCTGGTGTTGATGTGGGTGCACAGTCACTGGAACAATAGCCCTGGTGTTGATGTGGATGAACTGTCTCAGGAACAACAGCCCTGGTGTTGATGGGAATGAACATTCTCTAGAACAATAGCCCTGGTGTTGTTGTGGATGAACATTTTTAAGAACAATAGCCCTGGTGTTGATATGGATGAACAGTCACAGAAACAATATTCCTGGTGTTGATGTGGATGAACATTCTCAGGAACAATAGCCATGGTGTTGATGTGAATGAACAGTCTCAGGAACAATAGCTCTGGTGTTGATGTGGATGAACTGTCTTAGGAACAATAGTCCTGGCGTTAATGTGGATGAACATTCTCAGAAACAATAGCCCTGGTGTTGATGTGGATGAACATTCTCAGGAACAATAGCCCTGGTGTTGCTGTGGATGAACATTCTCAGGAACAATAGCACTGGTGTTGATGTGGAGGAACATTCTCAGGAACAATAGCCCTAGAGTTGATGTGGATGTACAGTCTCAGGAACAATAGTCCTGATGTTGATGTGGATAAACATTCTCAGGAACAATAGCCCTGGTGTTGATGTTGATGAACATTTGCAGGAATAACAGCCCTGGTGTTGATATGGATGAACAGTCTCAGGAACAACAGTCCTGGTGTTGATGTGGATGAACATTCTCAGGAACAATAGCCCTTGTGTTGATGTGGATGAACAGTCTCAGGAACGATAGTCCTCGTGTTTAAGTGGCTAAACATTCTTAGGAACAATAGGCCTGATGTTGATGTGGATGAACAGTCTCAGGAACAATAGCCCTGGTGTTGATGGGAATGCGCAGTCGAAGGAACAATAGCCCTTGTGTTTATGTGGATGAACATTCTTAGGAACAATAGCCCTGCTGTTGATGTGGATGAGCAGTCTCAGGAACAAAAGCCATTGTGTTGATGTTGATGAACAGTCTCAGGGACAATAGCCCTGGTGTTTATGTGGATGTACAGTCTCAGGAACAATAGTCCTGGTGTTGATGTGGATGAACATTTACAGGAACAACAGCCCTGGTGATATGGATGAACAGTCTCAGGAACAACAATCCTGGTGTTGATGTGGATGAACATTCTCAGGAACAAAAGCCCTGGTGTTGATGTGGATGAACAGTCTCAGGAACAATAGCCCTGGAATTGATGGGAATGAACATTCTCACGAACAATAGCCCTGGTGTTGATGTGGATGAACAGTCTCAGGAACACTGGCACTTTTGTTGATGGGAATGAACAATTTCAGGTACAATAACCCTGGCGTTGATGTGGATGAACAGTCACAGGAACAATAGTCCTGTTGTTGATGTGCACGACCTTTCTCAGTAACAATTGCCCTGGTGTTGATGTGGATGAACGATCTCAGGAAAAATAGCCCTGGTGTTGTTGTGGATGAACATTCTCAGGAACAATAGCTCTGGTGTTGATGTGGATGTACAGTCTCAGGAACAATAGCCCTTGTTTTGATGGGAATGAACAATCAATGGAACAATAGCCCTGGTTTTGATGTGGATGCACAGTCTCAGGAACAATAGTCCTGTTGTTGATGTGGATTAACAGCTGCAGGAACAATAGCCCTGGTGTTGATTTGGATGAACTGTCTCTTGAACAATAGCCCTGGTGTTGATGTGGATGATCATTCTCAGGAACAATAGCCCTGGTGTTGCTGTGGATGAACATTCTCAGGAACAATAGCACTGGTGTTGATGTGGAGGAACATTCTCAGGAACAATAGCCCTGGAGTTGATGTGGATGTACAGTCTCAGGAAAAATAGTCCTGATGTTGATGTGGATAAACATTCTCAGGAACAATAGCCCTGGTGTTGATGTTGATGAACATTTGCAGGAACAACAGCCCTGGTGTTGATATGGATGAACAGTCTCAGGAACAACAGTCCTGGTGTTGATGTGGATGAACATTCTCAGGAACAATAGCCCTTCTGTTGATGTGGATGAACAGTCTCAGGAACGATAGTCCTAATGTTTATGTGGCTAAACATTCTTAGGAACAATAGCCCTTGTGTTTATGTGGATGAACATTCTCAGGAACAATAGTCCTGGTGTTTATGTGGCTAAACATTCCTCGGAACAATAGCCCTGCTGTTGATGTGGATGAACAGTCTCAGGAACAAAAGCCCTTGTGTTGCTGTTGATGAACAGTCTCAGGGACAATAGCCCTTGTGTTTATGTGGATGTACAGTCTCAGGAACAATAGTCCTGGTGTTGATGTGGATGAACATTTACAGGAACAACAGCCCTGGTGATATGGATGAACAGTCTCAGGAACAACAATCCTGGTGTTGATGTGGATGAACATACTCAGGAACAAAAGCCCTGGTGTTGATGTGGATGAACAGTCTCACGTACAATAGCCCTGGTGTTGATGTGGATGAACAGTCTCAGGAACAATAGCCCTGGAATTGATGGGAATGAACATTCTCACGAACAATAGCCCTGGTGTTGATGTGGATGAACAGTCTCAGGAACATTAGCCCTTCTGTTGATGGGAATGAACAATCTCAGGTACAATAATCCTGGCGTTGATGTGGATGAACAGTCACAGGAACAATAGCCCTGGTGTTGATGTGGATGAACAGTCTCAGGAGCAATAGCTCTGTTGTTGATGTGGATTAACAGTTGCAGGAACAATAGCCCTGGTTATGATGGGGATGACCAGTCTCAGGAACAAAAGCCCTCATGTTGATGTGGATGTACAGTCTCAGGAACAATCGTCCTGGTGTTGATGTGGGTGCACAGTCACTGGAACAATAGCCCTGGTGTTGATGTGGATGAACTGTCTCAGGAACAACAGCCCTGGTGTTGATTGGAATGAACCGTCTCAGGAACAATAGCCCTGGTGTTGTTGTGGATGAACATTTTTAAGAACAATAGCCCTGGTGTAGATATGGATGAACAGTCTCAGGAACAATAGCTTTGGTGTTGATGTGGATAAACATTCTCAGGAAGAACAGCCCTGGTCTTGATATGGATGAACAGTCTCAGGAACAATTGTTCTGGTGTGGATGTGAATGAACAGTCTCAGGACCAATAGTCCTGGTGTTGATGTGGATGAACATTCTCAGGAACAATAGCCCTGGTGTTGATGTGGATGAAGATTCTCAGGAACAATAGCCCTGGTGTTGATGTGGATGAAGATTCTCAGGAACAATAGCCCTGGTGTTAATGTGTATGAACAGTCTCGGGAACTATAGCCCTGGTGTTGCTATGGATGAGCATTCTCAGGAACTATAGCCCTGGCTTTGATGTGGATGTACAATCTCAGGAACAATCGTCGTGGTTTTGATGTGAATGATCATTCTCAGGAACAATAGACCTGGTGTTGATGTGGATATACAGTCTCAGGAACAATAGTCCTGGTGTTGATCTGGATGAACATTCTCAGGAACAGTAGCCCTGGTGTTGCTGTGGATGAACATTCTCAAGAACAATAGCCCTGGTGTTGATGTGGATGTACAGTCTCAGGAACAATAGTCCTGGTGTTGATGTGGATGAACATTCTCAGGAACACTAGCCCTGGTGTTGATGTGGATGTACAGTCTCAGGAACAATAGCTCTGGTGTTGATGTGGATGAACATTCTCATGAACAATAGCCCTGGTGTTGATGTGGATGAACATTGTCAGGAACAATAGCCCTGGTGTTGATGTGGATGAACATTCTCCGGAACAATAGCCCTGGTGTTGATGTGAATGAACAGTCTCAGGAACAATCGTCCTGGTGTTGATGTGGATGAACATTGTCAGGAACAATAGCCCTGGTGTTGATGTGGATGAACATTTTCAGGAACAAAAGCACTGGTGTTGATATGGATGAACAGTTGCAGGAGCAACAGTCCTGGTGTTGATGTGGATGCACAGTCTCAGGAACAAAAGCCCTGTTGTTGATGTGGATTAACAGTTGCAGGAACAAAAGCCCTGGTGTTGATTTGGATGAACTGTCTCTTGAACATAAGCCCTGGTGTTGATGTGGATGATCATTCTCAGGAACAATAGCCCTGGTGTTGCTGTGGATGAAGAATCTCAGGAACAATAGCCCTGGTGTTAATGTGGATGTACCGTCTCAGGAACAATGGTCCTGATGTTGATGTGGATAAACATTCTCAGGAACAATAGCCCTGGTGTTGATGTGGATGAAGATTCTCAGGAACTATAGCCCTGGTGTTAATGTGTATGAACAGTCTCGGGAACGATAGCCCTGGTGTTGCTGTCGTTGAACATTCTCAGGAACAATAGCCCTGGCTTTGATGTGGAAGTACAGTCTCAGGAACAATCGTCGTGGTTTTGATGTGAATGAACATTCTCAGGAACAATAGACCTGGTGTTGATGTGGATGTACAGTCTCAGGAACAATAGTCCTGGTGTTGATCTGGATGAACATTCTCAGGAACAGTAGCCCTGGTGTTGCTGTGGATGAACATTCTCAAGAACAATAGCCCTGGTGTTGATTTGGATGAACAGTCTCAGGAACAACAGTCCTGCTGTTGATGTGGATGAACATTCTCAGGAAAAATAGCCCTTGTGTTGATGTGGATGAACTGTGTCAGGAACGATAGTCCTAGTGTTTATGTGGCTAAACATTCTTAGGATCAATAGACCTGCTGTTGATGTGGATGAACAGTCTCAGGAACAATTGCCCTGGTGTTGATGGGAATGCGCAGTCGAAGGAAAAATAGCCCTTGTGTTCATGTGGATGAACATTCTCAGGAACAATAGTCCTGGTGTTTATGTGGCTAAACATTCCAAAGAACGATAGCCCTGCTGTTGATGTGGATGAACAGTCTCTGGAACAAAAGCCCTTGTGTTGATGTTGATGAACAGTCTCAGGAACAATAGCCCTTGTGTTTATGTGGATGTACAGTCTCAGGAACAATAGTCCTGGTGTTGATGTGGATAAACATTTACAGGAACAACAGCCCTGGTGATATGGATGAACAGTCTCAGGAACAACAATCCTGGTGTTGATGTGGATGAACATTCTCAGGAACAAAAGCCCTGGTGTTGATGTGGATGAATCGCCTCACGTACAATAGCTCTGGTGTTGATGTGGATGAACAGTCTCAGGAACAATAGCCCTGGAATTGATGGGAATGAACATTCTCACGAACAATAGCCCTGGTGTTGATGTGGATGAACAGTCTCAGGAACATTAGCCCTTTTGTTGATGGGAATGAACAATCTCAGGAACAATAACCCTGACGTTGATGTGGATGAACTGTCACAGGAACAATAGTCCTTTTGTTGATGTGCATGACCTTTCTCAGTAACAATTGCCCTGGTGTTGATGTGGATGAACAATCTCAGGAAAAATAGCCCTTGTGTTGATGTGGATGAACAGTCTGAGGAACAATAACCCTGGCGTTGATGTGGATGAACAGTCACAGGAACAATAGTCCTTTTGTTGATGTGCATGACCTTTCTCAGTAACAATTGCCCTGGTGTTGATGTGGATGCACAGTCTCAGGAACAATAGTCCAGTTGTTGATGTGGATTAACAGTTGCAGGAACAATAGCCCTGGTTATGATGGGGATGACCAGTCTCAGGAACAAAAGCCCTCATGTTGATGTGGATGTACAGTCTCAGGCACAATCGTCCTGGTGTTGATGTGGATGAACTGTCTCAGGAACAACAGCCCTGGTGTTGATGGGAATGAACATTCTCTAGAACAAATGCCCTTGTGTAGATATGGATGAACAGTCTCAGGAACAATGGTTCTGGTGTTGATGTGAATGAACAGTCTCAGGACCAATAGTCCTGGTGTTGATGTGGATGAACATTCTCAGGAACAATAGCCCTGGTGTTGATGTGGATGAAGATTCTCAGGAACAATAGCCCTGGTGTTAATGTGTATGAACAGTCTCGGGAACGATAGCCCTGGTGTTGCTGTCGATGAACAATCTCAGGAACAATAGCCCTGGTGTTGATGTGGATGTACAGTCTCAGGAACAATCGTCGTGGTTTTGATGTGAATGAACATTCTCAGGAACAATAGACCTGGTGTTGATGTGGATGTACAGTCTCAGGAACAATAGTCCTGGTGTTGTTCTGGATGAACATTCTCAGGAAGAGTAGCCCTGGTGTTGCTGCGGATGAACATTCTCAAGAACAATAGCACTGGTGTTGATGTGGATGTACAGTCTCAGGAACAATAGCCCTGGTGTTGCTGCGGATGAACATTCTCAAGAACAATAGCACTGGTGTTGATGTGGATGTACAGTCTCAGGAACAATAGCCCTGGTGTTGATGTGGATGAACAGTCTCAGGAACAATCGTCCTGGTGTTGATGTGGATGAACATTGTCAGGAACAATAGCCCTGGTGTTGATGTGGATGAACATTTTCAGGAACAAAAGCACTGGTGTTGATATGGATGAACAGTTACAGGAGCAACAGTCCTGGTGTTGATGTGGATGAACATTCTCAGGAACAATAGCCCTGGTGTTGATCTGGATAAACAGTCTCAGGAACAATAGTCCAGATGTTTATGTGGCGAAACAGTCTTAGGAACATTAGCCCTGGTGGTGATGTGGCAGAACCTTCTCAGGAACAATAGCTCTGGTGTTGATATGGATGAACAGTCTCATGATCATTACCCTGGTGTTGATGTGGATGAACATTCTCAGGAACAATCGCACTGTTACAGATGTGGATGAACAATTTTTTGAACAATAGCCCTTGTGTTGATGGGAATGAACAGTCTCAGGAACAATATCTTTGGTGTTGTTTGGAATGAACAGCCCAAGGAACAACAGCCCTGGTGTTGACGTGGATGAACATTCTCAGGAACAATAGCTCTGTTGTTGATGTGGATGAACAGTTGCAGGAACAATAAACCTAGTTTTGATGGGAATGACCTCTCTCAGGAACAATAGCCCTGATGTTGATGTGGATGTACAGTCTCAGGAACAATAGTCCTGGTGTTGATGCGGATGTACAGTCTCAGGAACAATAGCCCTGGTGTTGATGTGGATGAACATTTTTAGGAACAATAGCCCTTGTGTAGATATGGAAGAACAGTCTCAGGAACATGAGCTTTTGTGTAGATGTGGATGAACATTCTCAGGAACAATAGCCCTGTTGTTGATGTGGATGAACATTTTTAGGAGCAAAGCCCTGGTGTACATATGGATGAACAGTCTCAGGAACATTAGCTTTGGTGTTGATGTGGATAAACTTCCTCAGTAAGAACAGCCCTGGTGTTGATATGGATGAACAGTCTCTGGAACAATGGTTCTGGTGTTGATGTGGATGAACATTCTCAGGAACAATAGTCCTGCTGTTCATGTGGATGAACAGTCTCAGGAACAATAGCCCTAGTGTTAATGTGGATGAACAGTCTCAGGAACAATAGCCCTGGTGTTGATTTGGATGAACAGTCACATGAACAATAGCCCTGGTGTTGATGTGGATGAACATTCTCAAGAACAATAGCCCTGGAGTTGATGTGGATGCACAGTCTCAGGAACAATAGTCCTGGTGTTGATGTGGATGAACATTCTCAGAAACAATAGCCCTGGTGTTGATGTGGATGAACATTTACAGGAACAACAGCCCTGGTGTTGATATGGGTGAGCAGTCTCAGGAACAACAGTCCTGGTGTTTATGTGGCTAAACATTCTTAGGAACAACAGACCTGCTGTTGATGTGGATGAACAGTCTCAGGAACAATAGCCCTGGTGTTGATGGGAATGCACAGTCTAAGGAACAATAGCCCTTGTGCTTATGTGGATGAACAATTTCAGGAACAATAGTACAGGTGTTTATGGGAATGAACATTCTCAGGAACAATAGCCCTGGTGTTGATGTGGATGAACATTCTCAGGAACAAAAGCCCTTGTGTTGATGTGGATGTACAGTCTGAGGCACAATAGCCCTGGTGTTTATATGGATGAAAAGTCTCAGGAACAATATTCCTGGTGTTGATGTGGATTAACAGTCTCTGGAACAATAGTCCTGGTGTTGATGTGGATGAACAATCTCAGGAACAATAGTCCTGGTGTTGATGGGAATGAACATTCTCAGGAACAATAGCCCTCGTGTGGATGTGGATGAACATTCCCAGGAACAAAAGCCCTTGTGTTGATGTGGATGTGCAGTCTGAGGCACAATAGCCCTGGTGTTTATATGGATGAAAAGTCTCAGGAACAATATTCCTGGTGTTGATGTGGATTAACAGTCTCTGGAACAATAGTCCTGGTGTTGATGTGGATGAACAGTCTCAGGAACAATAGCTCTGGTGTTGATATGAATTAACAGTCTCAGGAACAATCGCCCTGGTGTTGATGGGAATGTACTGTCTCAGGAACAATAGTCCTGGTGTTGATGTGGATGAACATTTACAGGAACAACAGCCCTGGTGTGGATATGGATGAACAGTCTCAGGAACAATCGTCCTGGTGTTGATGTGGATGAACATTCTCATTAACAATAGTTCAGGTGTTGATGTGGATGTTCATTCTCAGGAACAATAGCCCTGGTGTTGATGTGGATGAACAGTCTCAGGTACAATAGCCCTGGTGTTAATGTGGATGAACAGTCTCAGGAACAATCGTTCTCGTGTTGATGTGGATTAACATTCTCATTAACAATAGTTCTGGTGTTGATGTGGATGTTTATTCTCAGGAACAATAGCCCTGGTGTTGATGTGGATGAACATTGTCAGGAACAATAGCCCTGGTGTTGATGTGGATGAACATTTTCAGGAACAATAGTACTGGTGTTGATATGGATGAACAGTTACAGGAGCAACATTCCTGGTGTTGATGTGGATGAACATTCTCAGGAACAATAGCCCTTGTGTTGATCTGAATGAACAGTCTAACGAACAATAGTCCTGATGTTTATGTTGCGAAACAGTCTTCGGATCAATAGCCCTGGTGCTGATGTGGCAGAACATTCTCAGGAACAATAGCTCTGGTGTTGATATGGATGAACATTCTCAGGAACAATCGCACTGTTACAGATGTGGATGAAAAGTTTTTTGAACAATAGCCCTGGTGTTGATGGGAATGAACAGTCTCAGGAACAATAGCTTTGGTGTTGTTCGGAATGAACAGCCCAAGGAACAATAGCCCTGGTGTTGACGTGGATGAACAATCTCGGGAACAGTAGCTCTGTTGTTGATGTGGATGAACAGTTGCAGGAACAGTAGCCCTAGTTTTGATGGGAATGACCTGTCTCAGGAACAATAGCCCTGATGTTGATGTGGATGTACAGTCTCAGGAACAATAGTCCTGGTGTTGATGCGGATGTTCAGTCTCAGGAACAATAGCCCAGGTGTTGATGTGGATGAACATTTTTAGGAACAATAGCCCTTGTGTAGATATGGAAGAACAGTCTCAGGAACATGAGCTTTTGTGCAGATGTGGATGAACATTCTCAGGAACAATAGCACTTTTGTTGATGTGGATGAACATTTTTAGGAACAATAGCCCTTGTGTACATATGGATGAACAGTCTCACGAACATTAGCTTTGGTGTTGATGTGGATAAACATTCTCAGGAAGAACAGCCCTGGTGTTGATATGGATGCACAGTCTCAGGAACAATGGTTCCGGTGTTGATGTGGATGAACAGTCTCAGGCACAATAGCCCTGCTGTTGATTTGGATGAACAGTCACATGAACAATAGCCCTGGTGTTGATGTGGATGAACATTCTCAAGAACAATAGCCCTGTAGTTGATGGGGATGCACAGTCTCAGGAACAATAGTCCTGCTGTTGATGTGGATGAACATTCTCAGGAACAATAGCCCTGGTGTTGATGTGGATGAACATTTACAGGAACAACAGCCCTGGTGTTGATATGGGTGAACAGTCTCAGGAACAACAGTCCTGGTGTTGATGTGGATGAACATTCTCAGGAACGATAGCCCTGGTGTTGATGTGGATGAACAGTCTCAGGAACGTTAGTCCTGGTGTTTATGTGGCTAAACATTCTTTGGAACAACAGACCTGCTGTTGATGTGGATGAACAGTCTCAGGAACAGTAGCCCTGGTGTTGTTGGGAATGAACAGTCCAAGGAACAATAGCCCTTGTGTATATGTGGGTGAACAATTTCAGGAACAATAGTACTGGTGTTTATGTGGATGAACAGTCTCAGGAACAATAGTCCTGGTGTTTATGGGAATGAACATTCTCAGGAACGATAGCCCTGGTGTTGATGTGGATGAACATTCTCAGGAACAAAAGCCCTTGTGTTGATGTGGATGAACAGTCTCAGGAACAATAGCCCTGGTGTTTATATGAATTAACAGTCTCAGGAACAATCGCCCTGGTGTTGATGGGAATGTACTGTCTCAGGAACAATAGTCCTGGTGTTGATGTGGATGAACATTTACAGGAACAACAGCACTGGTGTTGATATGGATGAACAGTCTCAGGAACAACAGTCCTGGTGTTGATGTGGATGAACAGTCTCAGGTACAATAGCCCTGGTGTTGTTGTTGATGAACAGTCTCAGGAACAATAGACCTGGAATTGATGGGAATGAACATTCTCACGAACAATAGCACTGGTGTTGATGTGGATGAACATTCTCAGGAACATTAGCCCTTTTGTTGATGTTGATGAAACGTCTCTGGAGCAATAGTCCTGGTGTTGATGTGGATGAACAGTCTCAGGCACAATAACCCTTGCGTTGATGTGGATGAACAGTCACAGGAACAATAGCCCTGATGTTGATGTGGAAGAACATTTTTAGGAACAATAGACCTGTTGTTGATGAGGATGAACATTTTTAGGAACAAAGCCCTGGTGTACATATGGATGAACAGTCTCAGGAACATTAGCTTTGGTTTTGATGTGGATAAACTTTCTCAGGAAGAACAGCCCTGGTGTTGATATGGATGAACAGTCTCAGAAACAATAGTCCTGGTGTTGATGTGGATGAACATTCTCAGGAACAATAGCCCTGGTGTTGATGTGAATGAACTGTCTCAGGAACAATATTCCTGGCGTTAATGTTGATGAACATTCTCAGAAACAATAGCCCTGGTGTTGATGTGGATGAACATTTACAGGAACAACAGCCCTGGTGTTGATATGGATGAACAGTTTCAGGAACACCAGTCCTGGTGTTGATGTGGATGAACAGTCTCAGGTACAATAGCCCTGGTGTTGATGTGGATGAACAGTCTCAGGAACAATAGACCTGGAATTGATGGGAATGAACATTCTCACGAACAATAGCCCTGGTGTTGATGTGGATGAACAGTCTCAGGAACATTAGCCCTTTTGTTGATGTGGATGAACAATCTCAGGCACAATAACCCTGGCGTTGATGTGGATGAACAGTCACAGGAACAATAGACCTGGTGTTGATGTGGATGAGCTTTCTCAGTAACAATAGCCCTGGTGTTGATGTGATTGAACAATCTTAAGAAAAATAGCCCTGATGTTGATGTGGATGACCTGTCTCAGGAACAATAGCCCTGATGTTGATGTGGATGTACAGTCTTAGGAACAATAGTCCTGGTGTTGCTGCGGATATACAGTCTCAGGAACAATCGCCCTGGTGTTGATGTGGAAGAACATTTTTAGAAACAATAGCCCTGTTGTTGATGTGGATGAACATTTTTAGCTACAAAGCCCTGGTGTACATATGGATGAACAGTTTCAGTTTCATTAGCTTTGGTGTTGATGTGGATAAACTTTCTCAGGAAGAACAGCCCTGGTGTTGATATGGATGAACAGTCTCAGGAACATTAGCTTTGGTGTAGATGTGGATAAACATTCTCAGGAACAATAGCCCTGTTGTTGATGAGGATGAACATTTATGGGAACAAAGCCCTGGTGTACATATGGATGAACTGTCTCAGGAACATTTGCTTTGGTTTTGATGTGGATAAACGTTCTCAGGAAGAACAGCCCTGGTGTTGATATGGATGAACAGTCTCAGAAACAATAGTCCTCGTGTTGATGTGGATGAACATTCTCAGGAATAATAGCCCTGGTGTTGATGTGAATGAACAGTCTCAGGAACAATGGCTCTGGTGTTGGTGTGGATGAACTGTCTCAGGAACAATAGTCCTGGCGTTAAAATGGATGAACATTCTCAGAAACAATAGCCCTGGTGTTGATGTGGATTAACATTCTCAGGAACAATAGCCCTGGAGTTGATGTGGATGTACAGTCTCAGGAACAATAGTTCTGATGTTGATGATCATGAACATTTACAGGAACAACAGCCCTGGTGTTGATGTGGATGAACATTTTCAGAAACAATAGCCCTGGTGTTGATATGAATGAAGAGTCTAAGGAACAATGGTTCTGGTGTTGATGTGGATGAACAGTCTCAGGAACAATAGCCATGTTTTTGATGGGAATGAACAATCAATGGAACAATAGCTCTGGTGTTGATGTGGATGAACAGTCTCAGGAACAATAGCCATGTTTTTGATGGGAATGAACAATCAATGGAACAATAGCCCTGGTTTTGATGTGGATGCACAGTCTCAGGAACAATAGTCCTGTTGTTGATGTGGATTAACAGTTGCAGGAAATAGAGCCCTGGTTATGATGGGAATGACCAGTCTCAGGAACAAAAGCCCTCATGTTGATGTGAATGTACAGTCTCAGGAACAAAAGCCCTCATGTTGATGTGGGTGTACAGTCGCTGGAACAATAGCCCTGGTGTTGATGTGGATGAACTGTCTCAGGAACAACAGCCCTGGTGTTGATGGGAATGAACATTCTCTGGAACAATAGCCCTGGGATTGTTGTGGATGAACATTTTTAAGAACAATAGCCCTGGTGTTGATATGGATGAACAGTCTCAGGAACAATAGCTTTGGTGTTGATGTGGATAAACATTCTCAGGAAGAACAGCCCTGTTCTTGAGATGGATGAACAGTCTCAGGAACAATGGTTCTGGTGTTGATGTGAATGAACAGTCTCAGGACCAATAGTCCTGGTGTTGATGTGGATGAACATTCTCAGGAACAATGGCACTGGTGTTGATGTGGATGAATATTCTCAGGAACAATAGCCCTGGAGTTGATGTGGATGTACAGTCTCAGGAACAATAGTTCTGATGTTGATGATAATGAACATTCTCAGGAACAATAGCCCTGGTGTTGATGTTGATGAACATTTACAGGAACAACAGCCCTGGTGTTGATATGGATGAACAGTCTCAGGAACAACAGTCCTGGTGTTGATGTGGATGAACAGCCTCAGGAACGATAGTCCTGGTGTTTATGTGGCGAAACATTCTTAGGAACAATAGACCTGCTGTTGATGTGGATGAACAGTCTCAGGAACAATAGCCTTGGTGTTGATGGGAATGCACAGTCTAAGGAACAATAGCCCTTGTGTTTATGTGGATGAACAGTCTCAGGAACAATAGTCCTGGTGTTTATGGGAATGAACATTCTCAGGAACAACAGCCCTGGTTTTGATGTGGATGAACATTCTCAGGAACAAAAGCCCTTGTGTTGATGTGTATGTACAGTCCAAGGCACAATAGCCCTGGTGTTTATATGGATGAAAAGTCTCAGGAACAATATTCCTGGTGTTGATGTTGATTAACAGTCTCTGGAACAATAGTACTGGTGTTGATGTGGATGAACAGTCTCAGGAACAATAGCTCTGGTGTTGATATGAATGAACAGTCTCAGGAACAATCGCCCTGGTGTTGATGGGAACGTACTGTCTCAGGAACAATAGTCCTGGTGTTGATGTGGATGAACATTTACAGGAACAACAGCCCTGGTGTTGATATGGATGAACAGTCTCAGGAACAACAGTCCTGGTGTTGATGTGGATGAACATTCTCAGGAACAATTGCAGTGGTGTTGATGTGGATGAACAGTCTCAGGTACAATAGCCCTGGTGTTGTTGTTGATGAACAGTCTCAGGAACAATAGACCTGGAATTGATGGGAATGAACATTCTCACGAACAATAGCACTGGTGTTGATGTGGATGAACAGTCTCAGGAAAATTAGACCTTTTGTTGATGTTGATGAAACGTCTCTGGAGCAACAGTCCTGGTGTTGATGAGGATGAACAGTCTCAGGCACAATAACCCTTGCGTTGATGTGCATGAACAGTCACAGGAACAATAGCCCTGATGTTGATGTGGAAGAACATTTTTAGGAGCAATAGACCTGTTGTTGATGAGGATGAACATTTTTAGGAACAAAGCCCTGGTGTACATATGGATGAACAGTCTCAGGAACATTAGCTTTGGTTTTGATGTGGATAAACTTTCTCAGGAAGAACAGCCCTGGTGTTGATATGGATGAACAGTCTCAGAAACAATAGTCCTGGTGTTGATGTGGATGAACATTCTCAGGAACAATAGCCCTGGTGTTGATGTGAATGAACAGTCTCAGGAACAATAGCCATGTTTTTGATGGGAATGAACAATCAATGGAACAATAGCCCTGGTTTTGATGTGGATGCACAGTCTCAGGAACAATAGTCCTGTTGTTGATGTGGATTAACAGTTGCAGGAAATAGAGCCCTGGTTATGATGGGAATGACCAGTCTCAGGAACAAAAGCCCTCATGTTGATGTGAATGTACAGTCTCAGGAACAAAAGCCCTCATGTTGATGTGGGTGTACAGTCGCTGGAACAATAGCCCTGGTGTTGATGTGGATGAACTGTCTCAGGAACAACAGCCCTGGTGTTGATGGGAATGAACATTCTCTGGAACAATAGCCCTGGGATTGTTGTGGATGAACATTTTTAAGAACAATAGCCCTGGTGTTGATATGGATGAACAGTCTCAGGAACAATAGCTTTGGTGTTGATGTGGATAAACATTCTCAGGAAGAACAGCCCTGTTCTTGAGATGGATGAACAGTCTCAGGAACAATGGTTCTGGTGTTGATGTGAATGAACAGTCTCAGGACCAATAGTCCTGGTGTTGATGTGGATGAACATTCTCAGGAACAATGGCACTGGTGTTGATGTGGATGAATATTCTCAGGAACAATAGCCCTGGAGTTGATGTGGATGTACAGTCTCAGGAACAATAGTTCTGATGTTGATGATAATGAACATTCTCAGGAACAATAGCCCTGGTGTTGATGTTGATGAACATTTACAGGAACAACAGCCCTGGTGTTGATATGGATGAACAGTCTCAGGAACAACAGTCCTGGTGTTGATGTGGATGAACAGCCTCAGGAACGATAGTCCTGGTGTTTATGTGGCGAAACATTCTTAGGAACAATAGACCTGCTGTTGATGTGGATGAACAGTCTCAGGAACAATAGCCTTGGTGTTGATGGGAATGCACAGTCTAAGGAACAATAGCCCTTGTGTTTATGTGGATGAACAGTCTCAGGAACAATAGTCCTGGTGTTTATGGGAATGAACATTCTCAGGAACAACAGCCCTGGTTTTGATGTGGATGAACATTCTCAGGAACAAAAGCCCTTGTGTTGATGTGTATGTACAGTCCAAGGCACAATAGCCCTGGTGTTTATATGGATGAAAAGTCTCAGGAACAATATTCCTGGTGTTGATGTTGATTAACAGTCTCTGGAACAATAGTACTGGTGTTGATGTGGATGAACAGTCTCAGGAACAATAGCTCTGGTGTTGATATGAATGAACAGTCTCAGGAACAATCGCCCTGGTGTTGATGGGAACGTACTGTCTCAGGAACAATAGTCCTGGTGTTGATGTGGATGAACATTTACAGGAACAACAGCCCTGGTGTTGATATGGATGAACAGTCTCAGGAACAACAGTCCTGGTGTTGATGTGGATGAACATTCTCAGGAACAATTGCAGTGGTGTTGATGTGGATGAACAGTCTCAGGTACAATAGCCCTGGTGTTGTTGTTGATGAACAGTCTCAGGAACAATAGACCTGGAATTGATGGGAATGAACATTCTCACGAACAATAGCACTGGTGTTGATGTGGATGAACAGTCTCAGGAAAATTAGACCTTTTGTTGATGTTGATGAAACGTCTCTGGAGCAACAGTCCTGGTGTTGATGAGGATGAACAGTCTCAGGCACAATAACCCTTGCGTTGATGTGCATGAACAGTCACAGGAACAATAGCCCTGATGTTGATGTGGAAGAACATTTTTAGGAGCAATAGACCTGTTGTTGATGAGGATGAACATTTTTAGGAACAAAGCCCTGGTGTACATATGGATGAACAGTCTCAGGAACATTAGCTTTGGTTTTGATGTGGATAAACTTTCTCAGGAAGAACAGCCCTGGTGTTGATATGGATGAACAGTCTCAGAAACAATAGTCCTGGTGTTGATGTGGATGAACATTCTCAGGAACAATAGCCCTGGTGTTGATGTGAATGAACAGTCTCAGGAACAATAGCTCTGGTGTTGATGTGGATGAACTGTCTCAGGAACAATAATCCTGGCGTTAATGTTGATGAACATTCTCAGAAATAATAGCCCTGGTGTTGATGTGGATGAACATTTACAGGAACAACAGCCCTGGTGTTGATATGGATGAACAGTTTCAGGAACACCAGTCCTGGTGTTGATGTGGATGAACAGTCTCAGGTACAATAGCCCTGGTGTTGATGTGGATGAACAGTCTCAGGAACAATAGACCTGGAATTGATGGGAATGAACATTCTCACGAACAATAGCCCTGGTGTTGATGTGGATGAACAGTCTCAGGAACATTAGCCCTTTTGTTGATGTGGATGAACAGTCTCTGGAGCAATAGTCCTGGTGTTGTTGTGGATGAACAGTCTTCGGAACAATAGCCCTGGTGTAGATGGGAATGAACAATCTCAGGCACAATAACCCTGGCGTTGATGTGGATGAACAGTCACAGGAACAATAGACCTGGTGTTGATGTGGATGAGCTTTCTCAGTAACAACAGCCCTGGTGTTGATGTGATTGAACAATCTCAGGAAAAATAGCCCTGATGTTGATGTGGATGACCTGTCTCAGGAACAATAGCCCTGATGTTGATGTGGATGTACAGTCTTAGGAACAATAGTCCTGGTGTTGCTGCGGATATACAGTCTCAGGAACAATCGCCCTGGTGTTGATGTGGAAGAACATTTTTAGAAACAATAGCCCTGTTGTTGATGTGGATGAACATTTTTAGCTACAAAGCCCTGGTGTACATATGGATGAACAGTTTCAGTTTCATTAGCTTTGGTGTTGATGTGGATAAACTTTCTCAGGAAGAACAGCCCCGGGGTTGATAAGGATGAACAGTCTCAGGAACATTAGCTTTGGTGTAGATGTGGATAAACATTCTCAGGAACAATAGCCCTGTTGTTGATGAGGATGAACATTTATAGGAACAAAGCCCTGGTGTACATATGGATGAACTGTCTCAGGAACATTTGCTTTGGTTTTGATGTGGATAAACTTTCTCAGGAAGAACAGCCCTGGTGTTGATATGGATGAACAGTCTCAGAAACAATAGTCCTCGTGTTGATGTGGATGAACATTCTCAGGAATAATAGCCCTGGTGTTGATGTGAATGAACAGTCTCAGGAACAATGGCTCTGGTGTTGATGTGGATGAACTGTCTCAGGAACAATAGTCCTGGCGTTAAAATGGATGAACATTCTCAGAAACAATAGCCCTGGTGTTGATGTGGATGAACATTCTCAGGAACAATAGCCCTGGTGTTGCTGTGGATGAACATTCTCAGGAACAGTGGCTCTGGTGTTGATGTGGATGAATATTCTCAGGAACAACAGCCCTGGTGTTGATGTGGATGAACATTTTCAGAAACAATAGCCCTGGTGTTGATATGAATGAAGAGTCTAAGGAACAATGGTTCTGGTGTTGATGTGGATGAACAGTCTCAGGAAAAATAGCCATGTTTTTGATGGGAATGAACAATCAATGGAACAATAGCTCTGGTGTTGATGTGGATGAACAGTCTCAGGAACAATAGCCATGTTTTTGATGGGAATGAACAATCAATGGAACAATAGCCCTGGTTTTGATGTGGATGCACAGTCTCAGCAACAATAGTCCTGTTGTTGATGTGGATTAACAGTTGCAGGAAATAGAGCCCTGGTTATGATGGGAATGACCAGTCTCAGGAACAAAAGCCCTCATGTTGATGTGAATGTACAGTCTCAGGAACAAAAGCCCTCATGTTGATGTGGGTGTACAGTCGCTGGAACAATAGCCCTGGTGTTGATGTGGATGAACTGTCTCAGGAACAACAGCCCTGGTGTTGATGGAAATGAACATTCTCTGGAACAATAGCCCTGGGATTGTTGTGGATGAACATTTTTAAGAACAATAGCCCTGGTGCGATATGGATGAACAGTCTCAGGAACAATAGCTTTGGTGTTGATGTGGATAAACATTCTCAGGAAGAACAGCCCTGTTCTTGATATGGATGAACAGTCTCAGGAACAATGGTTCTGGTGTTGATGTGAATGAACAGTCTCAGGACCAATAGTCCTGGTGTTGATGTGGATGAACATTCTCAGGAACAATGGCACTGGTGTTGATGTGGATGAATATTCTCAGGAACAATAGCCCTGGAGTTGATGTGGATGTACAGTCTCAGGAACAATAGTTCTGATGTTGATGATAATGAACATTCTCAGGAACAATAGCCCTGGTGTTGATGTTGATGAACATTTACAGGAACAACAGCCCTGGTGTTGATGTGGATGAACAGCCTCAGGAACGATAGTCCTGGTGTTTATGTGGCGAAACATTCTTAGGAACAATAGACCTGCTGTTGATGTGGATGAACAGTCTCAGGAACAATAGCCCTGGTGTTGATGGGAATGCACAGTCTAAGGAACAATAGCCCTTGTGTTTATGTGGATGAACATTCTCAGGAACAATAGTCCTGGTGTTTATGTGGCGAAACATTCTTAGGAACAATAGACCTGCTGTTGATGTGGATGAACAGTCTCAGGAACAATAGCCTTGGTGTTGATGGGAATGCACAGTCTAAGGAACAATAGCCCTTGTGTTTATGTGGATGAACAGTCTCAGGAACAATAGTCCTGGTGTTTATGGGAATGAACATTCTCAGGAACAACAGCCCTGGTTTTGATGTGGATGAACATTCTCAGGAACAAAAGCCCTTGTGTTGATGTGTATGTACAGTCCAAGGCACAATAGCCCTGGTGTTTATATGGATGAAAAGTCTCAGGAACAATATTCCTGGTGTTGATGTTGATTAACAGTCTCTGGAACAATAGTACTGGTGTTGATGTGGATGAACAGTCTCAGGAACAATAGCTCTGGTGTTGATATGAATGAACAGTCTCAGGAACAATCGCCCTGGTGTTGATGGGAACGTACTGTCTCAGGAACAATAGTCCTGGTGTTGATGTGGATGAACATTTACAGGAACAACAGCCCTGGTGTTGATATGGATGAACAGTCTCAGGAACAACAGTCCTGGTGTTGATGTGGATGAACATTCTCAGGAACAATTGCAGTGGTGTTGATGTGGATGAACAGTCTCAGGTACAATAGCCCTGGTGTTGTTGTTGATGAACAGTCTCAGGAACAATAGACCTGGAATTGATGGGAATGAACATTCTCACGAACAATAGCACTGGTGTTGATGTGGATGAACAGTCTCAGGAAAATTAGACCTTTTGTTGATGTTGATGAAACGTCTCTGGAGCAACAGTCCTGGTGTTGATGAGGATGAACAGTCTCAGGCACAATAACCCTTGCGTTGATGTGCATGAACAGTCACAGGAACAATAGCCCTGATGTTGATGTGGAAGAACATTTTTAGGAGCAATAGACCTGTTGTTGATGAGGATGAACATTTTTAGGAACAAAGCCCTGGTGTACATATGGATGAACAGTCTCAGGAACATTAGCTTTGGTTTTGATGTGGATAAACTTTCTCAGGAAGAACAGCCCTGGTGTTGATATGGATGAACAGTCTCAGAAACAATAGTCCTGGTGTTGATGTGGATGAACATTCTCAGGAACAATAGCCCTGGTGTTGATGTGAATGAACAGTCTCAGGAACAATAGCTCTGGTGTTGATGTGGATGAACTGTCTCAGGAACAATAATCCTGGCGTTAATGTTGATGAACATTCTCAGAAATAATAGCCCTGGTGTTGATGTGGATGAACATTTACAGGAACAACAGCCCTGGTGTTGATATGGATGAACAGTTTCAGGAACACCAGTCCTGGTGTTGATGTGGATGAACAGTCTCAGGTACAATAGCCCTGGTGTTGATGTGGATGAACAGTCTCAGGAACAATAGACCTGGAATTGATGGGAATGAACATTCTCACGAACAATAGCCCTGGTGTTGATGTGGATGAACAGTCTCAGGAACATTAGCCCTTTTGTTGATGTGGATGAACAGTCTCTGGAGCAATAGTCCTGGTGTTGTTGTGGATGAACAGTCTTCGGAACAATAGCCCTGGTGTAGATGGGAATGAACAATCTCAGGCACAATAACCCTGGCGTTGATGTGGATGAACAGTCACAGGAACAATAGACCTGGTGTTGATGTGGATGAGCTTTCTCAGTAACAACAGCCCTGGTGTTGATGTGATTGAACAATCTCAGGAAAAATAGCCCTGATGTTGATGTGGATGACCTGTCTCAGGAACAATAGCCCTGATGTTGATGTGGATGTACAGTCTTAGGAACAATAGTCCTGGTGTTGCTGCGGATATACAGTCTCAGGAACAATCGCCCTGGTGTTGATGTGGAAGAACATTTTTAGAAACAATAGCCCTGTTGTTGATGTGGATGAACATTTTTAGCTACAAAGCCCTGGTGTACATATGGATGAACAGTTTCAGTTTCATTAGCTTTGGTGTTGATGTGGATAAACTTTCTCAGGAAGAACAGCCCCGGGGTTGATAAGGATGAACAGTCTCAGGAACATTAGCTTTGGTGTAGATGTGGATAAACATTCTCAGGAACAATAGCCCTGTTGTTGATGAGGATGAACATTTATAGGAACAAAGCCCTGGTGTACATATGGATGAACTGTCTCAGGAACATTTGCTTTGGTTTTGATGTGGATAAACTTTCTCAGGAAGAACAGCCCTGGTGTTGATATGGATGAACAGTCTCAGAAACAATAGTCCTCGTGTTGATGTGGATGAACATTCTCAGGAATAATAGCCCTGGTGTTGATGTGAATGAACAGTCTCAGGAACAATGGCTCTGGTGTTGATGTGGATGAACTGTCTCAGGAACAATAGTCCTGGCGTTAAAATGGATGAACATTCTCAGAAACAATAGCCCTGGTGTTGATGTGGATGAACATTCTCAGGAACAATAGCCCTGGTGTTGCTGTGGATGAACATTCTCAGGAACAGTGGCTCTGGTGTTGATGTGGATGAATATTCTCAGGAACAACAGCCCTGGTGTTGATGTGGATGAACATTTTCAGAAACAATAGCCCTGGTGTTGATATGAATGAAGAGTCTAAGGAACAATGGTTCTGGTGTTGATGTGGATGAACAGTCTCAGGAAAAATAGCCATGTTTTTGATGGGAATGAACAATCAATGGAACAATAGCTCTGGTGTTGATGTGGATGAACAGTCTCAGGAACAATAGCCATGTTTTTGATGGGAATGAACAATCAATGGAACAATAGCCCTGGTTTTGATGTGGATGCACAGTCTCAGCAACAATAGTCCTGTTGTTGATGTGGATTAACAGTTGCAGGAAATAGAGCCCTGTTTATGATGGGAATGACCAGTCTCAGGAACAAAAGCCCTCATGTTGATGTGAATGTACAGTCTCAGGAACAAAAGCCCTCATGTTGATGTGGGTGTACAGTCGCTGGAACAATAGCCCTGGTGTTGATGTGGATGAACTGTCTCAGGAACAACAGCCCTGGTGTTGATGGAAATGAACATTCTCTGGAACAATAGCCCTGGGATTGTTGTGGATGAACATTTTTAAGAACAATAGCCCTGGTGCGATATGGATGAACAGTCTCAGGAACAATAGCTTTGGTGTTGATGTGGATAAACATTCTCAGGAAGAACAGCCCTGTTCTTGATATGGATGAACAGTCTCAGGAACAATGGTTCTGGTGTTGATGTGAATGAACAGTCTCAGGACCAATAGTCCTGGTGTTGATGTGGATGAACATTCTCAGGAACAATGGCACTGGTGTTGATGTGGATGAATATTCTCAGGAACAATAGCCCTGGAGTTGATGTGGATGTACAGTCTCAGGAACAATAGTTCTGATGTTGATGATAATGAACATTCTCAGGAACAATAGCCCTGGTGTTGATGTTGATGAACATTTACAGGAACAACAGCCCTGGTGTTGATGTGGATGAACAGCCTCAGGAACGATAGTCCTGGTGTTTATGTGGCGAAACATTCTTAGGAACAATAGACCTGCTGTTGATGTGGATGAACAGTCTCAGGAACAATAGCCCTGGTGTTGATGGGAATGCACAGTCTAAGGAACAATAGCCCTTGTGTTTATGTGGATGAACATTCTCAGGAACAATAGTCCTGGTGTTTATGTGGCTAAACATTCTTAGGAACAATAGCCCTGGTTTTGATGTGGATGAACAGTCTCAGGAACAAAAGACCTTGTGTTGATGTTGATGAACAGTCTCAGGAACAATAGCCCTTGTGTTTATGTGGATGTACACTCCCAGGAATAATATTCCTGGTGTTGATGTGGATGAGCATTTACAGGAACAACAGCCCTGGTGATATGGATGAACAGTCTCAGGAACAACAGTCCTGGTGTTGATGTGGATGAACATTCTCAGGAACAATAGCCCTGGTGTTGATGTGGATTAACAGTCTCAGGAACATTTGCCCTGGAATTGATGGGAATGAACAATCGCAGGAACAATAACCCTGGCATTGATGTGGATGAACAGTCACAGGAACAATAGTGCTGTTGTTGATGTGGATGACCTTTCTCAGGAACAATTGCCCTGGTGTTGATGTGGATGAACAATCTCAGGAAATATAGCCCTGGTGTTGATGTGGATGAAGAGTCTCAGGAACAATAGCTCTGCTGTTGATGTGGATGAACAGTCTCAGGAACAATAGCCATGTTTTTGATGGGAATGAACAATCAATGGAACAATAGCCCTGGTTTTGATGTGGATGCACAGTCTCAGGAACAATAGTCCTGTTGTTGATGTGGATTAACAATTGCAGGAACGAGAGCCCTGGTTATGATGGGGATGTCCAGTCTCAGGAACCAAAGCCCTCATGTTGATGTGGATGTACAGTCTCAGGAACAAAAGCCCTCATGTTGATGTGGGTGTACAGTCACTGGAACAATAGCCCTGGTGTTAATGTGGATGAACTGTCTCAGGAACAACAGCTCTGGTGTTGATGGGAATGAATATTCTCTGGAACAATAGCCCTGGGATTGTTGTGGATGAACATTTTTAAGAACAATAGCCCTGGTGCGATATGGATGAACAGTCTCAGGAACAATAGCTTTGGTGTTGATGTGGATAAACATTCTCAGGAAGAACAGCCCTGGTCTTGATATGGATGAACAGTCTCAGGAACAATGGTTCTGGTGTTGATGTGAATGAACATTCTCAGGAACAATAGCCCTGGTGTTGATGTGGATGAAGATTCTCAGGAACAATAGCCCTGATTTTAATGTGGATGAACAGTCTCGGGAACTATAGCCCAGGTGTTGCTGTGGATGAACATTCTCAGGAACAATAGCCCTGGCTTTGATGTGGCTGCACAGTCTCAGGAAGAATCGTCGTGGTTTTGATGTGGATGAACAGTCTCAGGAACAATAGCCCTGGAATTGATGGGAATGAACATTCCCACGAACAATAGCCCTGGTGTTGATGTGGATGAACAGTCTCAGGAACATCAGCCCTTTTGTTGATGTGGATGAACAGTCTCTGGAGCAATAGTCCTGGTGTTGATGTGGATGAACAGTCTCCGGAACAATAGCCCTGGTGTATTTGGGAATGAACAATCTCAGGACCAATACCCCTGGCGTTGATGTGGATGAACAGTCACAGGAACAATAGTCCTGGTGTTGATGTGGATGAACAGTCTCTGGAACTATAGTCCTGGTGTTGATGTGGATGAATATTATCCGAAGAATAGCTCTGGTGTTGATGTGGATGAACAGTCTCAGGAACAATAGCCCTGATTTTGATGGGAATGAACACTCTCTGGAACAATAACCCTGGATTTGATAGGGATGAACAATCAATGGTACAATAGCCCTGGTTTTTATGTGGATGCACAGTCTCAGGAACAATAGTCCTGGTGTTGATGTGGATTAACAGTTGCAGGAACAATAGCCCTGGTTATGATGGGAATGACCTGTCTCAGGAACAATAGCCCTGATGTTGATGTGGATGTACAGTCTGAGGAACAATAGTCCTGGTGTTGATGTGGGTGTACTGTCACTGGAAATATAGCCCTGGTGTTGATGTGGATGAACATTTTTAGGAACAACAGCCCTGGTGTTGACGGGAATGAACATTCTCTGGAACAACAGCCCTGGTGTTGTTGTGGATGAACATTTTTAAGAACAATAGCCCTGGTGTAGATATGGATGAACAGTCTCAGGAACATTAGCTTTGGTGTTGATGTGGATAAACATTCACAGGAAGAACAGACCTGGTCTTGATATGGATGAACAGTCTCAGGACCAATAGTCCTTGTATTGATGTGGATGAACATTCTCAGGAATAATAGCCCTGGCGTTGATGTGGATGAAGATTCTCAGGAACAATAGCCCTGTTGTTAATGTGGATGAACAGTCTCAGGAACAATAGCCCTGGTGTTGATGTGGATGGACATTCTCAGGAACAACAGCCCTGACTTTGATGTGGATGTACAGTCTCAGGAACAATAGTCGTGGTTTTGATGTGGATGTACAGTCTCTGGAAAAATAGACCTGGTGTTGATGTGGATGAACATTCTCAGGAACAATAGCCCTGGCTTTGATGTGGATGTACAGTCTCAGGAACAGTAGTCGTGGTTTTGATGTGGATGTACATTCTCAGGAAGAATAGCCCTGTTGTTGATGTGGATGTACAGTCTCAGGAAAAATAGTCCTGGTGTTGATGTGGATGAACATTCTCAGGAACAGTAGCCTTGGTGTAGCTATGGATGAACATTCTCAAGAACAATAGCCCTGTTGTTGATGTGGATGAACTTTCTCAGGAACAAAAGCCCTGGTGTTGATGTGGATGTCCAGTCTCATGAACAATAGTCCTGGTGTTGATGTGGATGAACATTCTCCGGAACAATAGCCCTGATGTTGATGTGGATGAACGTTCTCAGGAGAAAAAGCCCTGGTGTAGATCTGGATGTACAGTCTCAGGAACAATAGTCCTGGTGTTGATGTGGATGAACATTCTCAGGAACAATAGCCCTGGTTTTGATGTGGATGTACAGTCTCAGGAACAATAACCCTGGTGTTGATTTGGATGAACATTCTCTGGAACAATAGCCCTGGTTTTGATTTGGATGAACATTAACAGGAACATTAGCACTGGTATTGATGTGGATGAACAGTCTCAGGAACAATAGCCCTGGTGTTGATGGGAATGAACAGTCTAAGGAACAATAGCCCTGGTGTTGAAGTGGATGAACATTCTCAGGAACAATAGCCCTGGTGTTGATGTGAATGAACAGTCTCAGGAACAATAGCCCTGTTGTTGATCTGGATGACGATTCTCAGGAGCAATAGCGCTGGTGTTGCTGTGGATGAACATTCTCAGGAACAATAGCCCTGGCCATGATGCGGTTGATCGTTCTCAGGAACAATAGCCCTGGTGTTGGTGTGGATGTACAGTCTCAGGAACAATAGCTCTGCTGTTGATGTGGATGCACATTTTCTGGAAAAATAGCACTGGTGTTGATATGGATGAACAGTCTCAGGAGCAAAAGTCCTGGTGGTGATGTGGATGAACATTCTCAGGAACAATAGCCCTGGTGTTGATTTGGATGAACAGTCTCAGGAACAATAGTCCTGGTGTTTATGTGGCTGAGCAGTCTTAGGAACAATAGCCCTGGTGTTGATGTGGATGAACTGTCTCTTGAACAATAGCCCTGGTGCTGATGTGGATGAGTAATCTCAGGATCATTACCCTGGTGTTGATGTGGATGAACATTCTCTGGAACAATAGCTCTTGTGTTGATGTGGATGAACAGTTGCAGGAACAATAGCCCTAGTTTTGATGGGAATGACCAGTCTCAGGAACAATAGCCCTGATGTTGATGTGGATGTACAGTCTCAGGAACAATAGTCCTGGTGTTGATGTGGATGTACAGTCTCAGGAACAATAGACCTGGTGTTGATGTGGATGAACATTTTTTGGAACAATAGCCCTTGTGTAGATATGGGTGAACAGTCTCAGGAACAATGGTTCTGGTGCTGATTTGGATGAATAGTCTCAGGAACAATGGTTCTGGTGTTGATGTGGATGAACATTCTCAGGATCAATAGTCCTGGTGTTGATGTCGATGAACATTCTCAGGAACAGTAGCGCTGGTGTTGATTTGGATGAACAGTCTCATGAACAATAGCCCTGGTGTTGATGTGGATGAACATTCTCAGGAACAATAGCCCTGGTGTTGATGTGGATGTACAGTCTCAGGAACAATAGTCCTGGTGTTGATGTGGATGCACATTCTCAGGAAAAATAGCCCTGTTGTTGATGTGGATGAACATTTACAGGAACAACAGACCTGGTGTTGATATGGATAAACATTTTCAGGAACAACAGTCCTGGTGTTGTTGTGGATGAACATTCTCAGGAACAATAGCACTGGTGTAGATGTGGATGAACAGTCTCAGGAACGATAGTCCTGGTGTTTATGTGGCTAAACATTCTTAGGAACAATAGCCCTGGTGTTAATGTGGCTAAACAGTCTTAGGGACAATAGCCCTGGTGTTGATGTGGATGAACAGTCTCTTGAACAATCGCCCTGGTGCTGATGTAAATGAATAGTCTCAGGATCATTACCCTGGTGTTGATGTGGATGAACATTCTCAGGAACAATAGTCCTGGTGTTGATGTCGATGAACATTCTCAGGAACAATCGCACTGGTCCAGATGTGGAAGAACGGTTTTTTGAACAATAGCCCTGGTGTTGATCGGAATGAACAGTCTCAGGAACAATAGCCCTGGTTTTGACGTGGATGAACATTCTCAGGAACAATAACTCCTGTGTTGATGTGGATGAACAGTTGCAGGAACCAAAGCCCTCGTTTTGATGGGAATGACCAGTCTCAGGAACAATAGCCCTGATGTTGATTTGGATGTACAGTCTCAAAGAACAATAGTCCTGGTGTTGATGTGGATGTACAGTCTCAGGAACAATAGCCCTGGTGTTGATGTGGATGAACATTTTTTGGAACAATAGCCCTGGTGTAGATATGGGTGAACAGTCTCAGGAACAATGGTTCTGGTGTTGATGTGGATGTACACTCTCAGGAACAATGGTTCTGGTGTTGATGTGGGAGAACAGTCTCATGACCAATAGTCCTGGTGCTGATGTGGATGAACATTCTCAGGAACAATAGCCCTGGTGTTGATGTGGATGAACAGTCTCAGGAACAATAGCCCTGGTGTTGATGTGGATGTACAGCTTCGGGAACAGTAGGCCTTGTGTTGATGTGGATGAGCATTGTTAGGAACAATAGCCCTGGTGTTCATGTGGATGAACAGTCTCTTGAACAATAGCTCTGGTGCTGATGTGGATGAATAGTCTCAGGATCATTACCCTGGTGTTGATGTGGATGAACATTCTCAGTATCAATAGTCCTGGTGTTGATGTGGATGAACATTCTCAGGAACAATCGCACTGGTACAGATGTGGAAGAAATGTTTTTTGAACAATCGCCCTTGTGTTGATCGGAATGAACAGTCTCAGGAACAATAGCCCTGGTGTTGACGTGGATGAACATTCTCAGGAGCAATAGCTCTTGTGTTGATGTGGATGAACAGTTGCAGGAACAATCGCACTAGTTTTGATGGGAATGACCACTCTCAGGAACAATAGCCCTGATGTTGATGGGGATGCACAGTCTCAGGAACAATAGTCCTGGTGTTGATGTGGATGTACAGTCTCAGGAACAATAGCCCTGGTGTTGATGTGGATGAACATTTTTTGGAACAATAGCCCTGGTGTAGAGATGGGTGAACAGTCTCAGGAACAATGGTTCTGGTGTTGATGTGGATGTACAGTCTCAGGAACAATGGTTCTGGTGTTGATGTGGATGAACAGTCTCAGGAACAATAGTCCTGGCGTTAATGTGGATGAACATTCTCAGGAACAATAGCCCTGGTGTTGATGTGGATTATCATTCTCAGGAACAATAGCCCTGGTATTGATGTGGATGAACATTCTCAGGAACAATAGCCCTGTTGTTGATGTGGATGAACAATCTCAGGAACAAAAGCCCTGGTGTTGCTGTGGATGAACATTCTCAGGAACAATAGCCCTGGTGTTGATTTGGATGAACAGTCTCATGAACAATAGCTCTGGTGTTGATGTGGATGAACATTCTCAGGAACAATAGCCCTGGTGATGATGTGGATGTACAGTCTCAGGAACAATAGTCCTGCTGTTGATGTGGATGAACATTCTCAGGAACAATAGCCCTGTTATTGATGTGGATGAACATTTACAGGAACAACAGACCTGGTGTTGATATGGATGAACATTCTCAGGAAAAATAGCACTGGTGTTGATGTGGATGAACAGTCTCAGGAACGATAGTCCTGGTGTTTATGTGGCTAAACATTCTTAGGAGCAATAGCCCTGGTGTTAATGTAGCTAAACAGTCTTAGGAACAATAGCCCTGGTGTTGATGTGGATGAACAGTCTCTTGAACAATAGCCCTGGTGCTGATGTGGATGAACAGTCTCAGGAACAATGGTTCTGGTGTTGATGTGGAAGAACAGTCTCATGACCAATAGTCCTGGTGTTGATTTGGATGAACATTCTCAGGATCAATAGCCCTGGTGTTGATGTGAATGAACAGTCTCAGGAACAATAGTCCTGGTGTTGATGTCGATGAACATTCTCAGGAACAATCGCACTGGTCCAGATGTGGAAGAACGGTTTTTTGAACAATAGCCCTGGTGTTGATCGGAATGAACAGTCTCAGGAACAATAGCCCTGGTTTTGACGTGGATGAACATTCTCAGGAACAATAACTCCTGTGTTGATGTGGATGAACAGTTGCAGGAACCAAAGCCCTCGTTTTGATGGGAATGACCAGTCTCAGGAACAATAGCCCTGATGTTGATTTGGATGTACAGTCTCAAAGAACAATAGTCCTGGTGTTGATGTGGATGTACAGTCTCAGGAACAATAGCCCTGGTGTTGATGTGGATGAACATTTTTTGGAACAATAGCCCTGGTGTAGATATGGGTGAACAGTCTCAGGAACAATGGTTCTGGTGTTGATGTGGATGTACACTCTCAGGAACAATGGTTCTGGTGTTGATGTGGGAGAACAGTCTCATGACCAATAGTCCTGGTGCTGATGTGGATGAACATTCTCAGGAACAATAGCCCTGGTGTTGATGTGGATGAACAGTCTCAGGAACAATAGCCCTGGTGTTGATGTGGATGTACAGCTTCGGGAACAGTAGGCCTTGTGTTGATGTGGATGAGCATTGTTAGGAACAATAGCCCTGGTGTTCATGTGGATGAACAGTCTCTTGAACAATAGCTCTGGTGCTGATGTGGATGAATAGTCTCAGGATCATTACCCTGGTGTTGATGTGGATGAACATTCTCAGTATCAATAGTCCTGGTGTTGATGTGGATGAACATTCTCAGGAACAATCGCACTGGTACAGATGTGGAAGAAATGTTTTTTGAACAATCGCCCTTGTGTTGATCGGAATGAACAGTCTCAGGAACAATAGCCCTGGTGTTGACGTGGATGAACATTCTCTGGAGCAATAGCTCTTGTGTTGATGTGGATGAACAGTTGCAGGAACAATCGCACTAGTTTTGATGGGAATGACCACTCTCAGGAACAATAGCCCTGATGTTGATGTGGATGCACAGTCTCAGGAACAATAGTCCTGGTGTTGATGTGGATGTACAGTCTCAGGAACAATAGCCCTGGTGTTGATGTGGATGGACATTTTTTGGAACAATAGCCCTGGTGTAGAGATGGGTGAACAGTCTCAGGAACAATGGTTCTGGTGTTGATGTGGATGTACAGTCTCAGGAACAATGGTTCTGGTGTTGATGTGGAAGAACAGTCTCATGACCAATAGTCCTGGTGTTGATGTGGATGAACATTCTCAGGAACAATAGCCCTGGCGTTGATGTGAATGAACAGTCTCAGGAACAATAGCTCTGGTGTTGATGTGGATGAACAGTCTCAGGAACAATAGCCCTGGTGTTGATGTGGATGTACAGTCTCAGGAACAATAGGCCTGGTGTTGATGCGGATGAACATTCTCAGGAACAATAGCCCTGGTGTTGATGTGGATGAACATTTTCAGAAACAATAGCCCTGGTGTTGATAAGGATGAAGAGTCTAAGGAACAATGGTTCTGGTGTTGATGTGGATGAACAGTCTCAGGAACAATAGTCCTGGCGTTAATGTGGATGAACATTCTCAGGAACAATAGCCCTGGTGTTGATGTGGATTATCATTCTCAGGAACAATAGCCCTGGTATTGATGTGGATGAACATTCTCAGGAACAATAGCCCTGTTGTTGATGTGGATGAATAATCTCAGGAACAAAAGCCCTGGTGTTGCTGTGGATGAACATTCTCAGGAACAATAGCCCTGGTGTTGATTTGGATGAACAGTCTCATGAACAATAGCCCTGGTGTTGATGTGGATGAACATTCTCAGGAACAATAGCCCTGGTGATGATGTGGATGTACAGTCTCAGGAACAATAGTCCTGCTGTTGATATGGATGAACATTCTCAGGAAAAATAGCACTGGTGTTGATGTGGATGAACAGTCTCAGGAACGATAGTCCTGGTGTTTATGTGGCTAAACATTCTTAGGAGCAATAGCCCTGGTGTTAATGTAGCTAAACAGTCTTAGGAACAATAGCCCTGGTGTTGATGTGGATGAACAGTCTCTTGAACAATAGCCCTGGTGCTGATGTGGATGAACAGTCTCAGGAACAATGGTTCTGGTGTTGATGTGGATGAACAGTCTCATGACCAATAGTCCTGGTGTTGATTTGGATGAACATTCTCAGGATCAATAGCCCTGGTGTTGATGTGAATGAACAGTCTCAGGAACAATAGCTCTGGTGTTGATATGGATGAACATTTTCAGAAACAATCGCCCTGGTGTTGATATGGATGAAGAGTCTAAGGAACAAAGGTTCTGGTGTTGATGTGGATGAACAGTCTCAGGAACAATTGCCCTGGTGTTGATGTGGATGAACATTTTTTGGAAAAATAGTCCTGGTGTAGAGATGGGTGAACAGTTTCAGGAACAATGGTTCTTGTGTTGATGTGGATGTACAGTCTCAGGAACAATGGTTCTGGTGTTGATGTGGAAGAACAGTCCCATGACCAATAGCCCTGGTGTTGATGTGGATGAACATTCTCAGGAACAATAGCCCTGGCGTTGATGTGAATGAACAGTCTCAGGAACAATAGCTATGGTGTTGATGTGGATGAACAGTCTCAGGAGCAATAGCCCTGGTGTTGATGTGGATGTACAGTCTCAGGAACAATAGGCCTGGTGTTGATGCGGATGAACATTCTCAGGAACAATAGCCCTGGTGTTGATGTGGATGAACATTTTCAGAAGCAATAGCCCTGGTGTTGATAAGGATGAAGAGTCTAACGAACAATGATTCCGGTGTTGATGTGGATGAACAGTCTCAGGAACAATAGTCCTGGCGTTAATGTGGATGAACATTCTCAGGAACAGTAGCCCTGGTGTTGATGTGTATTATCATTCTCAGGAACAATAGCCCTGGTGTTGATGTGGATGAACAATCTCAGGAACAAAAGCCCTGGTGTTAATGTGGATGAACAGTCGCAGGAACAATAGCCCTGGTGTTGCTGTGGATGAACATTCTCAGGAACAATAGCCCTGGTGTTGATGTGGATGAACAATCTCAGGAACAAAAGCCCTGGTGTTAATGTCGATGAACAGTCGCAGGAACAATAGCCCTGGTGTTGCTGTGGATGAACATTCTCAGGAACAATAGCCCTGGTGTTGATTTGGATGAACAGTCTCATGAACAATAGCCCTGGTGTTGATGTGGATGATCATTCTCTGGAACAATAGCCCTGGTGATGATGTGGATGTACAGTCTCAGGAACAATAGTCCTGTTGTTGATGTGGATGAACATTTACAGGAACAACAGACCTGGTGTTGATATGGATGAACATTCTCAATAAAAATAGCACTGGTGTTGATGTGGATGAACAGTCTCAGGAACGATAGTCCTGGTGTTTATGTGGCTAAACATTCTTAGGAGCAATAGCCCTGGTGTTAATGTAGCTAAACAGTCTTAAGAACAATCGGTCTGGTGTTGATGTGGATGAACAGTCTCTTGAACAATAGCCCTGGTGCTGATGTGGATGAACAGTCTCAGGAACAATGGTTCTGGTGTTGATGTGGAAGAACAGTCTCATGACCAATAGTCCTGGTGTTGATTTGGATGAACATTCTCAGGAACAATAGCCCTGGTGTTGATGTGGATGATCATTCTCAGGAACAATAGCCCTGGTATTGATGTGGATGAACATTCTCAGGAACAATAGCCCTGGTATTGATGTGGATGAACATTCTCAGGAACAATAGCCATGGTGTTGATGTGGATGAACAGTCTCAGGAACAATAGCCCTGGTGTTAATGTGGATGAACAGTCGCAGGAACAATAGCCCTGGTGTTGCTGTGGATGAACATTCTCAGGAACAATAGCCCTGGTGTTGATATGGATGAAGAGTCTAAGGAACAAAGGTTCTGGTGTTGATGTGGATGAACAATCTCAGGAACAATAGTCCTGGCGTTAATGTGGATGAACATTCTCAGGAACAATAGCCCTGGTGTTGATGTGGATGATCATTCTCAGGAACAATAGCCCTGGTATTGATGTGGATGAACATTCTCAGGAACAATAGCCCTGGTGTTGATGTGGATGAACAGTCTCAGGAACAATAGCCCTGGTGTTAATGTGGATGAACAGTCGCAGGAACAATAGCCCTGGTGTTGCTGTGGATGAACATTCTCAGGAACAATCGCCCTGGTGTTGATATGGATGAACAGTCTCATGAGCAATAGCCCTGGCGTTGATGTGGATGACCATTCTCAGGAACAATAGCCCTGGTGTTGATGTGGATGAACATTTTTTGGAAATATAACCCTGGTGTAGATATGGGTGAACAGTCTCAGGAACAATGATTCTGGTGTTGATGTGGATGTACAGTCTCAGGAACATAAGCTTTGATGTTGATGTGGATAAACATTCTCAGGAAAAACAGCCCTGGTGTTGATATGGATGAACAGTCTCAGGAACAATGGTTCTCGTGTTGATGTGGAAGAACAGTCTCATGACCAATAGTCCTGGTGTTGATGTGGATGAACATTCTCAGGAACAATAGCTCTGATGTTGATGTGGATTCATCGTCTCAGGAACAATAGCCCTGGTGTTGATGTGGATGAACATTCTCAGGAACAATAGCCCTGGTGTTGATGTGGAAGACCGTTTTCAGAAACAATAGCCCTGGTGTTGATATGGCTAAAGAGTCTAAGGAACAATGGTTCTGGTGCTGATGTGGATGAACAGTCTCAGGAACAATAGTCCTGGCGTTAATGTGGATGAACATTCTCAGGAACAATAGCCCTGGTCTTGATGTGGATGATCATTCTCAGGAACAATAGACCTGGTATTGATGTGGATGAACATTCTCAGGAACAATAGCCCTGGTGTTGATGTGGATGAACAGTCTCAGGAACAATAGCCCTGGTGTTCATGTGGATGAACAGTCGCAGGAACAATAGCCCTGGTGTAGCTGTGGATGAACATTCTCAGGAACAATAGCGCTGGTGTTGATTTGAATGAACAGTCTCATGAACAATTGCCCTGGTGTTGATGTGGATGAACATTCTCAGGAACAATAGCCCTGGTGTTGATGTGGATGTACAGTCTCAGGAACAATAGTCCTGGTGTTGATGTGGATGAACATTCACAGGAACAATAGCCCTGTTGTTGATGTGGATGAACATTTACAGGAGCAACAGACCTGGTGTTGATATTGATGAACATTTTCAGGAACAACAGTCCTGGTGTTATTGTGGATGAAAATTCTCAGGAACAATAGCACTAGTGTTGATGTGGATGAACAGTCTCAAGAACGATCGCCCTGGTGTTTATGTAGCTAAACATTCTTAGGAACAATAGCCCTGGTGTTAATGTGGCTAAACAGTCTCAGGTACAATAGCCCTGGTGTTTATGTGGATGAACAGTCTCTTGAACAATAGTCCTGGTGTTGATCGGAATGAACAGTCTCAGGAACAATAGCCCTGTTGTTGACGTGGATGAACATTCTCAGGAACAATAGCTCTTGGGTTGATGTGGATGTACAGTTGCAGGAAAAATAGCCCCAGTTTTGATGGGAATGTCCAGTCTCTGAAACAATAGCCCTGATGTTGATGTGGATGTACAGTCTCAGGAACAATAGTCCTGGTGTTTTTGTGGATGTACAGTCTCAGTTACAATTGCCCTGGTGTTGATGTTGATGAACATTTTTTGGAACAATAGCCCTGGTGTAGATATGGGTGAACAGTCTCAGGAACAATGGTACTGGTGTTGATGTGGATGTACAGTCTCAGGAACAATGGTTCTGGTGTTGATGTGCAAGAACAGTCTCATGACCAAAAGCCCTGGTGTTGATATGGATGAAGATTCTCAGGAACAATAGCCCTGGTGTTGATGTGAATGAACAGTCTCAGGAACAATAGCTCTGGTGTTGATGTGGATGAACATTTTCAGAAACAATCGCCCTGGTGTTGATGTGGATGAAGATTCTAAGGAACAATAGTCCTGGCGTTAATGTGGATAAACATTCTCAGGAACAATAGCCCTGGTGTTGATGTGGATGATCATTCTCAGGAACAATAGCCCTGGTATTGATGTGGATGAACATTCTCAGGAACAATAGCCCTGGTGTTGATGTGGATGAACAGTCTCAGGAACAATAGCACTGGTGTTAATGTGGATGAACATTCTCAGGAACAATAGCTCTTGTGTAGATGTGGATGTCCAGTTGCAGGAAAAATAGCCCCAGTTTTGATGGGAATGACCAGTCTCAGAAACAATAGCCCTGATGTTGATGTGGATGTACAGTTTCAGGAACAATAGTCCTGGTGTTGTTGTGGATGTACAGTCTCAGTTACAATAGCCCTTGTGTTGATGTTGATGAACATTTTTTGGAACAATAGCCCTGGTGTAGATATGGGTGAACAGTCTCAGGAACAATGGTACTGGTGTTGATGTGGATGTACAGTCTCAGGAAAAATGGTTCTGGTGTTGATGTGAAAGAACAGTATCATTACCAATAGTCCTGGCGTTAATGTGGATGAACATTCTCAGGAACAATAGCCCTGGTCTTGATGTGGATGATCATTCTCAGGAACAATAGACCTGGTATTGATGTGGATGAACAGTCGCAGGAACAATAGCCCTGGTGTAGCTGTGGATGAACATTCTCAGGAACAATAGCGCTGGTGTTGATTTGAATGAACAGTCTCATGAACAATTGCCCTGGTGTTGATGTGGATGAACATTCTCAGGAACAATAGCCCTGGTGTTGATGTGGATGTACAGTCTCAGGAACAATAGTCCTGGTGTTGATGTGGATGAACATTCTCAGGAACAATAGCCCTGTTGTTGATGTGGATGAACATTTACAGGAGCAACAGACCTGGTGTTGATATTGATGAACATTTTCAGGAACAACAGTCCTGGTGTTATTGTGGATGAAAATTCTCAGGAACAATAGCACTAGTGTTGATGTGGATGAACAGTCTCAAGAACGATCTCCCTGGTGTTTATGTAGCTAAACATTCTTAGGAACAATAGCCCTGGTGTTAATGTGGCTAAACAGTCTGAGGTACAATAGCCCTGGTGTTTATGTGGATGAACAGTCTCTTGAACAATAGTCCTGGTGTTGATCGGAATGAACAGTCTCAGGAACAATAGCCCTGTTGTTGACGTGGATGAACATTCTCAGGAACAATAGCTCTTGGGTTGATGTGGATGTACAGTTGCAGGAAAAATAGCCCCAGTTTTGATGGGAATGTCCAGTCTCTGAAACAATAGCCCTGATGTTGATGTGGATGTACAGTCTCAGGAACAATAGTCCTGGTGTTTTTGTGGATGTACAGTCTCAGTTACAATAGCCCTGGTGTTGATGTTGATGAACATTTTTTGGAACAATAGCCCTGGTGTAGATATGGGTGAACAGTCTCAGGAACAATGGTACTGGTGTTGATGTGGATGTACAGTCTCAGGAACAATGGTTCTGGTGTTGATGTGCAAGAACAGTCTCATGACCAATAGCCCTGGTGTTGATGTGGATGAAGATTCTCAGGAACAATAGCCCTGGTGTTGATGTGAATGAACAGTCTCAGGAACAATAGCTCTGGTGTTGATGTGGACGAACATTTTCAGAAACAATCGCCCTGGTGTTGATGTGGATGAAGATTCTAAGGAACAATAGTCCTGGCGTTAATGTGGATAAACATTCTCAGGAACAATAGCCCTGGTGTTGATGTGGATGATCATTCTCAGGAACAATAGCCCTGGTATTGATGTGGATGAACATTCTCAGGAACAATAGCCCTGGTGTTGATGTGGATGAACAGTCTCAGGAACAATAGCACTGGTGTTAATGTGGATGAACATTCTCAGGAACAATAGCTCTTGTGTAGATGTGGATGTCCAGTTGCAGAAAAAAATAGCCCCAGTTTTGATGGGAATGACCAGTCTCAGAAACAATGGCCCTGATGTTGATGTGGATGTACAGTTTCAGGAACAATAGTCCTGGTGTTGTTGTGGATGTACAGTCTCAGTTACAATAGCCCTTGTGTTGATGTTGATGAACATTTTTTGGAACAATAGCCCTGGTGTAGATATGGGTGAACAGTCTCAGGAACAATGGTACTGGTGTTGATGTGGATGTACAGTCTCAGGAAAAATGGTTCTGGTGTTGATGTGAAAGAACAGTATCATTACCAATAGTCCTGGTGTTGATGTGGATGAAGATTCTCAGGAACAATAGCCCTGGTGTTGATGTGAATGAACAGTCTCAGGAACAAAAGCTCGGGTGTTGATGTGGATGAACAGTCTCAGGAACAATAGGCCTGGTGTTGATGTGGATGTACAGTCTCAGGAACAATAGGCCTGGTGTTGTTGCGGATGAACATCCTCAGGAACAATAGCCCTGGTGATGATGTGGATGTACGGTCTCAGGAAAAATACTCCTGGTGTTGATGTGGATGAACATCCCCAGGAACAATAGCCCTGTTGTTGATGTGGATGAACATTTGCAGGAAAAACAGACCTGGTGTTGATTTGGATGAACATTTTCAGGAACAACAGTCCTGCTGTTTTTGTGGATGAACATTCTCAGGAAAAATAGCACTGGTGTTGATGTGGATGAACAGTCTCTTGAACAATAGCCCTGGTGCTGATGTGGATGAAATGTCTCAGTAACAATGGTTCTGTTGTTGATTGGGATGTACAGTCTCAGGGACATTAGCTTTGGTGTTGATGTGGATAAACATTCTCAGGAACAATAGCCCTGGTGTTGATGTGGATGAACATTTTCAGAAACAATAGCCCTGGTGTTGATGTGGATGATCATTCTCAGGAACAATAGCCCTGGTATTGATGTGGATGAACAGTCTCAGGAACAATAGCACTGGTGTTAATGTGGATGAACAGTCGCAGGAACAATAGCCCTTGTTTTGATGGGAATGAACAGTCTCAGGGACAATAGCCCTGGTGCTTATGTGGATGAACAGTCTCTGGAACTATAGTCCTGGTGTTGATGTGGATGAACATTCTCAGGAACAATAGCCCTGGTGTTGATGTGGATGTACAGTCTCAGGAACAATAGTCCTGGTGTTGATGTGGATGAACATTCTCAGGAACAATAGCCCTGTTGTTGATGTGGATGAACATTTACAGGAACAACAGACCTGGTGTTGATATGGATGAACATTTTCAGGAACAACAGTCCTGGTGTTGTTGTGTATGAACATTCTCAGG